>NW_026683437.1:0-210000 GCF_030247195.1 Topomyia yanbarensis | reverse complement strand
TAGTACGGGCTATTGTCTAAGAAATGTGCCGGCGAATTGAAGAACTTTTTGCAAGTTAGTAATCCAATAAATCGAGAGCGACGAAAATAAACTATCACTTGTGCTGCCTTCACTTTACTTTTCACGGTCGCCATTTTGGATACGTGATATTTTAAACGCAAGGCTGTTCCCTTATTGGCTGTTTAACATAAAGTGTTTTATTCCATCTTAAAATCTTACGAGCTAACCTAGCTAACCTGACTTAAACTATTCTATGTACATCAAAATGGGAGGAGTCAGTTACAATTTCAAAGTACATAATTATGTACGGGTAGCGTAAAAAAGGGAAAACAAATCAATGAATAAGTATGGGCGCATTGGTTACTATCGGTGCTTTTGTTTGGTTACGCAAGGCTGTCTATTTGTCGCCTCTGCATAATAATGACCTAGTGAGAATGTTGCTATAACAAGTGGTGCGACCCAGAATGGTTTAACTGGAATGCGCCCATCTGGTTATGCAAGTTGGATTTGAAAACGATCGTTCAAGTAATTTACGATCTGTGGGAAAATATAAGTGTGGCCTCGTTTCAATTGGCCCGACTAAAGGATATGTTAAATTTGGTTTTTATGACCTGTGACCTGAGAAGGATTCACATTGGTGCATGTAGGGATTGGTTCTGTGGGAATAATTTGTGATGCTAGAAAGTAAGTCCGTTACATCGGGCTAGGGGTCTTTTTCGCGCTTGGGGTCATTTTTCGAGCTTGGGGTGTTTTTTCGGGTTGGGATCCATTTTCGGGCTTGTGGTACTTTTTCGGGCTTAGGATCCTTTTTTGGGCTTGGGATCATTTACGGGGCTTGGGGTCCTTTTTCGGGCTGGGGGTCCTTTTTCGGGCGTGGGGTCCTTTTTCGGGCTTGGGGTCCTTTTTCGAACTTGTGATCCTTTTACGGGCTTGGGGTCCTCTTTCGGGCTTGGGATCCTTTTTCGGGATTGGGGTCTTTTTCGGGCTAGGGGTCCTTTATTGGGCTTGTCGTCGTTCTTCGGGCTTAGGGTGCTTTTTCAGGCGTGTAGATTTTTTTGGGCTTGGGGTGCTTTTTCAGGCATGGTGTTTTTTTTTGGGCTTGGGGTCCTTTTCGGGCTTGGGTTCCTTTTTCGGGCTTGGGAACCTTTTTCGGGCTTGGTGTCTTTTTTGGGCTAGGGGTGCTTTTTCGGGCTTGGGGTCCTTTTCGAGCTTGGAGTCCTTTTTCGGGCTGGGGGTCTTTTTTCGGGTTTGGGATCCTTTTTCGGGCTTGAGGTCCTCTTTCGGGCTTAGGGCCCTTTTTCAGGCTAGGGGTCCTCTTTCATGGTTGTGGTTTTTATCGGGCTTGAGGTCCTTTTTCGAGCTTGGGGGCCTTTTACGGGTTTGGGGTGCTTTTCCGGCTTGGATTCCTTTTTCGGGTCCTTTCTTGGTTTTGTGGTCTTTTTCGGGCTTGGGGTCCTTTTTCTTGCTTGTGGTGGTTTTTCGGGCTTGGGGTCCTTTTTCGGGCTTGAGGTCTTTTTGTGGGCTTATGGTCCTTTTGCGGGTTTGGGGTCCTTTTTCGGGCTTGGGGTCCTTTTCGGGATTGGTGTCTTTCTTTAGGCTTGTCGTCCTTTTACGGGTTTAGGGTGCTTTTTCAGGCTTGGGGTCCTTTTTCGGGACTCAGGTATTTTTTTGGGCTTGTGGTCCTTTTTGGGGCTTTGGGTCCTTTTTCGGGCTTAGGGTCTATTTCGGGCTTGGGGTCCTTTTTCAGGCTTGTAAGCTGGTGGTCCTTTTTCGGGCTAGGGTTCTTTTTCGAGCGAGTCCTTTATCGGATTTGGGGTCCTTTTTCGAATTTGGGGTTCATTTTCTGGCTTGGGATCCTTTTCGAGCTTAGGGTTCTCTTTCGGGCGTGGGGTGCTTTTCGGGCTCGGGGTCCTTTTAAGGGCTAGGGGTCTTTCTTATGTCTTGTAGTCCTTTTTCAGGCTTGGGGTCCTTTTGCGGGCCCCAGGTACTTTTTTGGGCTTGGGGTCCTTTTTGGGGCTTTGGGTCCTTTTTCGGGCTTGGGGTTCTTTTTGGGGCTTGGGGCTGTTTTTCGGGCTTGGGGTTCTTTCTCGTGCTTGGGATCCTTCTTCAGGTTTGTGGTTCTCTTTCGGGCAGGGGTCTTTTTTCGGGATTAGGATCCTTTTTCGGGCTAGTGGTCCCTTTCAGGATAGGGGTCTTTCTTTAGGCTTGTCGTCCTTTTTCGGACTTTGGGAGTTTTTTCAGGCTTGAGGTCCTTTTTCGGGCTTGAGGTACTTTTTCGGGCTTGTGGTCCATTTTCGGGCTTCAGGTCTTTTTCGGGCTTGGGGTCCTTTTTCGAGCTTGGGGTGCTTTTCGGACTTGGAGTCCTTTCTCGGGATTGGGATACTTTTTCGGGCTTGGGGTCTTTTTCGGGCTTGGGGTCCTTTGTCGGGTTTGTGGTCCTTTCTCGGGCTTATGGTTATTTTTTTTGGCTTGGGGTCTTTTTCTGGCTTGGGGTCCTCTTTCGGGCTTGGGGTCCCTTTTCAGGCTTGGGGTCCTTTTTCGGACTTGTGGTCCTCTTTCGGGCTTGGGGTCCTTTTTCTGATTTGGGGTCCTTTTTCGGGCTTGGGGTCCTTTTCTGAATTTGGGGTTCATTTTCATGCTTGTGAGCTTTTTCGGGCTTAGGGTTCTTTTTCGGGCTTGAAGTCCTTTTTGGGCTTGGGGTCTTTTTCGGGTTTGGGGTCCTTTTTCGGGCTAGGGTTCTTTTTCGGGCTTGGGGTCCTTTTTAAGGCTTGGGGTCCTTTTTCGGCTTGGGATCCTTTTTCGGGCTTGTGGTCCTTTTTCGTGCTTAGCACCATTTTTTGGGCTAATGTTCATTTTTCGGGCTGGGGGTCCTTTTTCGGGCGTGGGTTCCTTTTTCGGGCTGGGGGTCCTTTTTCGAACTTGGGGTCCTTTTTCGGGCTTGAGGTCCTCTTTCGGGCTTGGTTCCGTTTTCTGGCTTGGGGTCGTTTATTGGGATTGTCGTCCTTTTTCGGGCTTAGGGTGCTTTTTCAGGCTTGGGGTCCTTTTGCGGGCTTGTAGATTTTTTCCGGCTTATGGTGCTTTTTCAGGCATCGTGTTTTTCTTCGGGCTTGAGGTCCTTTTTCGGGCTTGGGTTCCTTTTTCGGGCTTGGGAGCCTTTTTCGGGCTTGGTGTCCTTTTTCGGGCTAGGGGTCCTTTTTCGGGCTCGGTGTCCTTTTTCGGGCTTGGGGTCCTTTGCGAGCTTGGGGTCCTTTTTCGGGCTTCCGGTCTATTTCGAGCTTGGGGTTCTTTTTCGGACTTGGGGCCCTTTTTCGGGCTTGTGGTCCTTTTTCGTGCCTGGGATTCTTTTTGGGGCTTGTTTTCTTCTTTCGGGCTCGGGGTCTTTTTTCGGGCTTGGGGTCCTTTTCGGGCTTGGGGTCCCCTTTCAAGCTTGTAGTCTTGTGGTCGTTTTCGGGATTATGGTCTTTTTTTGGGCTTGGTGTCCTTTTTCGGGCTTGGTGTCCTTTTTATGGCTTGGGGTTCTTCTGCGAGCTTGGGGTCCTTTTTCGGGCTTGGAGTCCTTTCTCGGGCTTGGGGTCCTTTTTCGGGCTTGGGGTCGTTTTTCGGGCTCGGTGTCCTTTTTCGGGCTTGGGGTCCTTTTCGGGCTTGGGGTCCTTTTTCGGCTTGAGATCTTTTTCTGGCTTGAGGTACTTTTTCGGGCTTGGGGTCCTTTTGAAGGCTAGGGGTCGTTTTTCGAAATATGGGTCCTTTTGCGGGCTTGCGGTCTTTTTCAAGCTTGGGGTTCATTTTCGTGCTTGGGGTCTTTTTTCGTGCTTGGGGTCCTTTTTCGGGCCTTGTTGTGATCTTTCGGGCATGGGGTCTTTTTCGGGTTGGGGTCCCTTTTCAGGCTTAGGGCCCCTTTTCAGGCTTGGGGTCCTTTTCGGTCTCGGGGTCCTAGTTCAGGCTTGTGGTCTTTTTCGGGCTTGAGGTCATTTTTCGAGCTCGGTGTCCTTTTTCGAGTTTGGGGTCCTTTTTCGGGCTTTGGGTCATTTTTCGGGCTTAGGATCCTTTTTTGGGCTTGGGTTCGTTTTTCGGGCTTGGGGTCTTTTTGGGCTTGCGGTGCTTTTTCGATCGTGGGGACTTTCTCGAACTTGGGGCCCTTTTCAGGCTTGGGGTCCTTTTTCGGGCTTAAGAAACTTTTTCGGGCTTGTGGTCGTTTTCGGGCTTGGTGCTCTTTTTCGAGCTTGGGGTCCATTTCTCGGGCTTGGGGTCCTTATTCGGGATTGGGGTCGTTTTCAGGCTTGGGGTCCATTTTCGGGTTTGTGGTCTTTTTTGGGCTTGTAGTCCTTTTTTGGGCCTGTCGTCCTTTTTCGGGCCTGGTGTCCTTCTTCTGGCTTGGGGTCTTTTTTCGAGTATAGGTTTTTTTTTCGGGCTTGGGTCTTTTTCGAGCTTAGGGTTTTATTTCGGGCATGGGGTCCTTTTTCGGGCTTGGGATGCTTTTTCGGGCGTGAAGACTTTTTCGGGCTTGGGGTCCTTTTTCGAGCTTGCGGTCCTATTTCGGGCTTGGGGTCCTTTTGCGCGCTTGGGGTCCTTTTCGGGCTTGGGGTCCCCTTTCAGGCTGGTTGTATTATGGTCCTTTTTCGAGCTTGTGGTCCTTTTTCGGGCTTGGTGTCCTTTTGCAGGATTCGGGTCTTTTTTGGGCTTGGGGTCCTTTTTTCTGGCTTGGGGTCGTTTCTCGAAATTGGGGTCCTTTTCTCGGGCTTGGGACCTTTTTCGAGCTCGGGGTTCTTTTTCGGGCTTGGGGCTCTTTTTCGGGCTGGGGGTCCTTTTTCGTTCTTTGGATCCATTTTCTGGCTAGTGGTCTTCTTTCGGGCATGGGGTCCTTTTTCGGGCTTGGTGTCCCTTTTTCTGGCTTGGGGTCCTTTTTCTGGTTTTGGGTCCTTTTTCGGGCTTGGTGTCCCTTTTTCGAGCTTGGGCTCATTTTTCGAGCTTGGGGTCCTTTTTCGGGCTTGGGGTCCTTTTCGGGCTTGGTGTCCTCTTTCAGGCTGTTGGTCTTTATCGGGCTTGGGGTCCTTTTTCGGTCTTGGGGTCATTTTTCGGACTTAGGGTCATTTTTCGAGCTTGGGGTCCTTTTTCGGGCTGGGGATCCTTTTTCGGGCTTGGGGTCCTTCTTGGGGCTTGGGTTTTTTTTTGGGTTTGAGCTTCTTTTTCGGGCTTGGGGTCCATTTTCGGGCTTAGGATCTTTTTTGGGGTTGGGTTCATTTTTCGGGCTTGGGATCCTTTTTCGGGCTTGGGGTCCTTTTTCGGGTTTGGGGTCCTTTTTCGAACTTGGGGTCCTTTTTCGGGCTTGGGGTCTTTTTGGGCTTGGGGTCCTTTTTCGATCTTGAGGTCTTCTTTTAACTTGGGGCCCTTTTCGGGCTTGGGGTCCTTTTTCAGGCTTAAGGTCCTTTTACGGGCTTTTAGTCGTTTTCGGGCTTGGTGTTCTTTTTCGGGCTTGGGCTCCTTTTTCGGGCTTGGGGCCCTTTTTCGGGCTTGGGGTCCTTTTTCGTTCTTTGGATTCATTTTTGGGCTTGTGGTCCTTTTTCGGGCATGGGGTCTTTTTTCGGGCTTGGGGCCCCTTTTCTGGCTTGGGGTCCTTTTTCAGGCTTGGGGTCCTTTTTCAGGCTTGGGGTGTTTATCGAGCTTGGGTTCATTTTTCGGTCTTGGGGTCGTTTTTCGGGCTTGGGGTCCTTTTCCGGGCTTGGAGTCCTTTTTCGAACATAGGGTTATTTTTCGGGCTTGGGGTCCTTTTTCGATCTTCGGGCTTTTTTTCGGACTTGGAGACTTTTTCGGTCTTGGGGTCCTTTTCAGGCTTGGGATCCCCTTTCAGGCTTGTTGTATTGTGGTCCTTTTTCGAGCTTGTGGTCTTTTTTCGTGCTTGGTGTCCTTTTGCGGGATTCGGGTCATTTTTCGGGCTTGGGGTCCTTTTTTCTGGCTTGGGGTCGTTTCTCGAAATTGGGGTCCTTTTCTCGGGCTTGGGGTCTTTTTCGAGCTTGGGGTTCTTTTTCGGGCTTGGGGTCCTTTTTCGGGCTTGGGGCCCCTTTTCTGGCTTGGGGTCTTTTTTCAGGCTTGGGGTCCTTTTTCAGGCTTATGGTGTTTTTCGACCTTGGGTTAATTTTTCGGTCTTGGGGTCGTTTTTCGGGCTTGGGGTCCTTTTTCGGTCTTGGAGTCCTTTTTCGAACTTAGGGTCCTTTTTCGGGCTTGGGGTCCTTTTTCGATATTCGGGCTTTTTTTCGGACTTGGGGTCCTTTTTCGGGCTTTGGGTCCTTTTTCGGGCTTAGGATCCTTTTTTGGGCTTGGGTTCATTTTTCGGGCTTGGGGTCGTTTTTCGGGCTTGGGGTCTTTTTTCGGGCTTGGGGTCTTTCTGGGCTTGGGGTGCTTTTTCGATCTTGGGGTCTTTATCGAACTTGGGGCACTTTTCGGGCTTGGGGTCCTTTTTCGGGCTTAAAGTACTTTTTCGGGCTTGGGGTCGTTTTCGGGCTTGGTATTCTTTTTCGGGCTTGGGGTCTTTTTTCGGGCTTGGGGTCCTTATTCGGGATTGGGGTCGTTTTCAGGCTTGGGGTCCATTTTCGGGTTTCTGGTCTTTTTTGGGCTTGTAGTCCTTTTTTGGGCCTGTCGTCCTTTTTCGGGCCTAATGTTCTT
Source organism: Topomyia yanbarensis (assembly GCF_030247195.1). Taxonomy (NCBI): domain Eukaryota; kingdom Metazoa; phylum Arthropoda; class Insecta; order Diptera; family Culicidae; genus Topomyia; species Topomyia yanbarensis. The sequence continues at coordinate 203,343 of NW_026683437.1, read as the reverse complement.
TTTCGGGGTTAGGGTCATTTTTCGAATATGGGTTTCTTTTTCGGGCTTGGGGTCTTTTTCGAGATCAGGGTTCTTTTTCGGGCTTGAAGACTTTTTCGGGCTTGGGATCCTTTTTCGGGATTGGGTACTTTTTCGGGCTTGGGGTCCTTTATTGGGCTTGTAGTCGTTTTTCGGGATTAGGGTGCTTTTTCAGGCTTGGGGTCCTTTTGCGGGCTTGTAGGTTTTTTCGGGCTAGTGGTGCTCTTTCGGGCTTGGTGCATTTTTTGGGCTAGAGGTCCTTTTTCGGGCTTGGGGTCCTTTTTCAGGCTTGGGGTCCTTTTTCGAACTTGGGGTCCTTTTTCGGGCTTGGGGTCTTTTCGAGCTTGGGGTTTTTTTTCTAGCTTGTGGTTCATTTTCGGGCTTGGTGTTTTTTTTTTGTGATTGAGCTACTATTTCGGGCTTGGTGTCTTTTTCGGGTTTGGGGTCCTTTTTCGAACTTGGTGTCCTTTTTCGAACTTGGCGTCTTTCTGGGCTTGTGGTCCTTTTTCGATCCTGGGGTTTTTTTCGAACTTGGGGCCCTTTTCGGGTTAGGGGTCCTTTTTCGGGCTTAAGGTCCATTTTCGGGCTAGAAGTCCTTTTTCGAACTTGGTGTCTTTTTGGCCTTGGGTTCATTTTTCGAGCTTGGGGCCCTTTTTCTGACTTGGGGTCGTTTTTAGGGCTTGGGGACCTTTTTCGGGCTTGTGGTCCTTTTGCAGGCTTGGGGTCCATTGTCGAGCTTGGAGTGCTTTTTCGGTCTTGGGGTCCTTTTTCGGGCTTGGGGTCCTATTTCGGGCTTGGGGTCCTTTTGCGGGCTCCTTTTCGGGCTTGAGGTCCCCTTTCAGGCTTGTTGTATTGTGGTCCTTTTTGGAGCTTGGTGTCCTTTTGCGGGATTCGGGTCCTTTTTTGGGCTTCGGGTCCTTTTCTCTGGCTTGGGGCCCTTTTTCGGGCTTGGGGTCCTTTTTCGGGATTCGGGTCCTTTTTCGGGCTTGGGGTCCTTTTTTCTGGCTTGGGGTTGTTTCTCGAAATTGGGGCCTTTTCTAGGGCTTGGGGTCTTTTTCGAGCTTGGGGTTCTTTTTCGGGCTTGGGGCCCTTTTTCGGGCTGGGGGTCCTTTTTCGTTCTTTGGATCCATTTTCGGGCTAGTGGTCTTCTTTCGGGCATGAGGTCCCTTTTCGGGCTTGGTGTCTTTTTTCTGGCTTGGGGTCCTTTTTCTGGTTTTGGGTCCTTTTCCGGGCTTGGGGTCCTATTTCGGTCTTGGGGTCCTTTTTCGGGCTTGGGGTCCTATTTCGGGCTTGGGGTCCTTTTGCGGGCTTGGGGTTCTTTTCGGGCTTGGGGTCCCCTTTCAGGCTTGTTGTATTGTGGTCCTTTTTCGAGCTTGTGGTCCTTTTTCGGGCTTGGTGTCCTTTTTCGGGATTCGGGTCCTTTTTCGGGCTTGGGGTCCTTTTTTCTGGCTTGGGGTTGTTTCTCGAAATTGGGGCCTTTTCTCGGGCTTGGGGTCTTTTTCGAGCTTGGGGTCCTTTTTCGGGCTTTGGGTCCTTTTCGGGCTTAGGATCCTTTTTTGGGATGGGGTTAATTTTTCGGGCTTGGGATCCTTTTTCGGGCTTGGGGTCCTTTTTCGGGTTTGGTGTCTTGTTTCGAACTTGGGGTCCTTTTTCGGGCTTTGGGTCTTTTTGGGCTTGGGGTGCTTTTTCGATCTTGGGGTCTTTTTCGAACTTGGGGCCCTTTTCGGGCTTGGGGTCTATTTTCGGGCTTAAGGTCCTTTTTCGTGCTTGGGGTCGTTTTCGGGCTTGGTGTTCTTTTTCGGGCTTGGAGTCCTTTTTCGGGCTTGGGGCCCTTTTTCGGGCTTGGGGTCGTTTTTCGTTCTTGGGATCCATTTTTGGGCTTGTGGTCCTTTTTCGAGCATGGGTTCCTTTTCCGGGCTTTGGGCCCCTTTTCTGGCTTGGGGTCCTTTTTCAGGCTTGGGGTCCTTTTTAAGGCTTGGGGTGTTTTTCGAGCTTGGGTTCATTTTTCGGGCTTGGGGTCCTTTTTCGGTCTTGCAGTCCTTTTCGGGCTTGGGGTCCTCTTTCAGGCTTGTTGTATTGTGGTCCTTTTTCGAGCTTGTGGTCCTTTTTCGGGCTTGGTGTCCTTTTGCGGGATTCGGGTCCTTTTTCGGGCTTGGGGTCCTTTTTTCTGGCTTGGAGTCGTTTCTCGAAATTGGTGTCCTTTTCTCGGGCTTGGGGTCTTTTTCGGGCTTGGGGTCCTTTTTCGGGCTTGGGGCCCCTTTTCTGGCTTGGGGTCCTTTTTCAGGCTTGGGGTCCTTTTTCAGGCTTGGGCTGTTTTTCAAGCTTGGGTTCATTTTTCGGTCAGGGGTCCTTTTTCGGGCATGGGGTCCTTTTTCGGTCTTGGAGTCCTTTTTCGAACTTAGGGTCCTTTTTCGGGCTTGGGGTCCTTTTTCGGGCTTTGGGTCCTTTTTCGGGTTTAGGATCCTTGTTTGGGCCTGGGTTCATTTTTCGGGCTTGGGGTCGTTTTTCGGGCTTGGGGTCTTTTTCTGGCTTGGGGTCTTTTTGGGCTTGGGGTGCTTTTTCTATCTTGGGGTCTTTATCGAACTTGGGGCCCTTTTCGGGCTTCTGGTCCTTTTTCGGGCTTAAGGTACTCTTTCGGGCTTGGGGTCGTTTTCGGGCTTGGTGTTCTTTTTCGGGTTTGGGGTCCTTTTTTGGGCTTGGGGTCCTTATTCGGGATTGGGGTCGTTTTCAGGCTTGGGGTCCATTTTCGGGTTTGTGGTCTTTTTGGGCTTGTAGTCCTTTTTTGGGCCTGTCGTCCTTTTTCGGGCCTAATGTCTTTTTTCGGGCTTGGAGCCATTTTTCGAATATGGGTTTCTTTTTCGGGCTTGGGGTTCTTTTTCGGGCTTGGGATGCTTTTTCGGGCTTGAAGACTTTCTCGGGCTTGGGATCCGTTTTCGGGCTTGGGTACTTTTTCGGGCTTGGGGTCCTTTTTCAGGCTTGGGGTCCTTTTTCGAACTTGGGGTCCATTTTCGGGCTTGGGGTGTTTTCGAGCTTGAGGTTTTTTTCTAGCTTGTGGTTCATTTTCGGGCTTGGTGTTTTTTTTTGGGATTGAGCTACTTTTTCGGGCTTGGTGTCCTTTTTCGGGTTTGGGGTCCTTTTTCGAACTTGGTGTCCTTTTTCGAACTTGGCGACTTTTTGGGCTTGGGGTCCTTTTTCGATCCTGGGGTTTTTTCGAACTTGGGGCCCTTTTCGGGTTTGGGGTCCTTTTTCGGGCTTATGGTCCATTTTCGGGCTTAAAGTCCTTTTTCGAACTTGGGGTCTTTTTGGCCTTGGGTTCCTTTTTCGAGCTTGTGGTCCTTTTTCAGACTTGGGGTCCTTTTTTGGCTTGTGGTTTTTATTCGGGCTTGGCGTTGTTTGCAGGCTTGGGGTCCATTTTCGGACTAGTGGTCTTTTTCGGACTTGGGGTCCTTTTTCTGACTTGGGGTCGTTTTTCGGGCTTTGGGACCTTTTCGGGCTTGTGGTCCTTTTTCAGGCTTGGGGTCCATTTTCGAGCTTGGGGTCCATAGCATAGAGCTTGGGGTGCTTTTTTGGTCTTGGGGTGCTTTTTCGGGCTTGAGGTCCTATTTCGGGCTTGGGGTCCTTTTGCGGGTTTGGGGTCTTTTTCGGGCTAGAGGTCCCCTTTCAGGCTTGTTGTATTGTGGCCCTTTTTCGAGCTTGTGGTCCTTTTCGGGCTTGGTGTCCTTTTGCGGGATTCGGGTCCTTTTTCTGGCTTGGGGTCCTTTTTCTGGCTTGGGGTCGTTTCTCGAAATTAGGGTCCTTTTCTCGGGCTTGGGACCTTTTTCGAGCTTGGGGTTCTTTTTCGGGCTTGGGGCCCTATTTCGGGCTGGGGGTCCTTTTTCGTTCTTTGGATCCATTTTCGGGCTAGTGGTCTTCTTTCGGGCATGGGGTCCTTTTTCGGGCTTGGTGTCCCTTTTTCTGGCTTGGGGTCCTTTTTCTGGTTTTGGGTCCTTTTTCGGGCTTGGTGTCCCTTTTTCGAGCTTGGGCTCATTTTTCGGGCTTGGGGTCCTTTTTCGGGCTTGGGGTTCTTTTCGGGCTTGGTGTCCTCTTTCAGGCTGTTGGTCTTTATCGGGCTTGGGGTCCTTTTTCGGTCTTGGGGTCATTTTTCGGGCTTAGGGTCATTTTTCAAGCTTAGGGTCCTTTTTCGGGCTTGGGATCCTTTTTCGGGCTTGGGGTCCTTTTTGGGGCTTGGGTTTTTTTTTTGGGCTTGGGGTCCTTTTTCGGGCTTGGGGTCCTTTTTCGGGTTTAGGATCCTTTTTTGGGATTGGGTTCATTTTTCGGGCTTGGGATCCTTTTTCGGGCTTGGGGTGCTTTTTCGGGTTTGGGGTCCTGTTTCGAACTTGGGGTCCTTTTTCGAGCTTGGGGTCCTTCTTCGGGCTTAAGGTCCTTTTTCGGGCGTGGGGTCGTTTGCGGGCTTGATGTTCTTTTTCGGGCTTGGGGTCCTTTTTCGGGCTTGGGGCCCTTTTTCGGCCTTGGGGTCCTTTTTCGTTCTTGGGATCCATTTTTGGGCTTACCCATTATTTTTTATTTATTTATTTCGTCAATCGATGTTGACTACAGATTTCCTTAATTACTAATGTGTATATTTCGTGAATTTAGTATAAATGAAGCAATTTCGGCTTTTACTGAATCATCCTCTTACGCGTTAGAATTTCTTTTGTGTATAAAATATTGCTTTAGTTTCAGTTTAGACATTGTAAAATCAATTGAGTCGCAATAGTGATTATAAATAGACATCATTCAATTTATGGGGCTATATTTTGCATAGTTTGTGCGAAAAGGAGTTATTGAAAATATACTTCGATTTCGTAGCTGTCGTGAAGGTGCATAAAAGTTCAATTTGGATAAAATTTCAGCTGAATCGATACGATGCGAAACGATATTATTAATGAATGAGAGCATTGCAAATTCGCGACGCTCCTTTAATGTTTGAATATTGATAAGCAAGCAGCGTGCTTCATAAGATGGCAGAGGGAATGCTGTCCATCCTAATTTACGAAGGGCAAATAATAAAAACTGTTTTTGTACCGATTCTATTCGTTCTTCATGTCTGCTTGAAAAAGGGCACCAAATAATACTGCAATATTCCAATATCGACCTAACATATGCAATATATAATATTTTTATTGTATAAGGATCTTCAAAATGATAGCTAAAGCGTTTTATAAAACTGAGCATGTTGTTAGCTTTGTGTATAATTGTGTTATAATGATCAATAAAATTTAACTTTGAATCTAATATAACACCTAAATCCCTAATTCTTTCACATTTTACTACAGTCTGATTTCCTAAGGTAATCTCAACATTCGGTGTTTGTCGTTTTTTACTAAAGGTTATTGAATTACACTTTTTCACGTTCAGTTGTAAGAGGCTTTTTTGACACCACATGTGGAAAATTAGTATTTTCAGTTTTTTGAGAATGAAGGAGATATCGTTCACGTATAAAATAAACAATAGAGGGCCTAAATGAGAGCCTTGTGGAACTCCTGAGGTGACTTTAATTGGATTAGATTGCTTTCCTTTAAATTTAATTATTTGCTGACGTTCGGAGAGATATGATTCTAACCATGTAAGTAGCCCAGGCTCAATGCCGATCTTTGTCAATTTATAAAGTAACATTGGGATGTCAATGCGATCAAATGCTTTACTAAAGTCTGTATAAAGTGCCTCCACGTAGTTTCCATTATCCATTGCAATCAGTGTATAATTAATAAATTCTAGTAAGTTTGTTGAGGTCAAACGAACTTTGAAGAAGCCATGCTGGAGGTTGGAAATTCTGTTTTTTATTTGAAGAAATATTTTTTCGTTAATGATTGATTCGAAAAGTTTCGGAATACAGGAGATTATGGCTATACCACGATAATTACGTACGTCAGATTTTTTGCCAGATTTATATATAGGCACTAAAAAAAGATTTTTTCCATATTTTAGGGAACTGTCCAGATTGCAAAAACATATTAAACAGCCAGAACAATGGGGCAGTTAACTCGGTTGCTAGGTTTTTCATAAATAATGGTGGGATTCCATCAGGGCCAGAACCTTTTGATACATCTAAATGCATTAGAGAATTGAAAATGTCTTCCACTATGACATGATTGACACTCATATCCAAAGAAAAATCGGGAAGAAAAGCGAAGTAATCGCGATCACGGTCTTGTTCAGAAAAAGTCGTATATATTTCTTGGAAGAATGTTGCAAATAGGTTGCAGATTTCTTCCGAGTTATCACGTACGTTGTCATCCAAGTGCATTGTTGATGGGAAATTGTCTGATTTTAATTTAGTTTTGACGTAGTTGAAAAAATTCTTTGGACAAGATTTGATCTGCTGTTCCGTTTTTGAATTATAATCCGTAAGTGCAGAATCTATGGCCATCTTTAGTTTATCGCAAATGTCGAAATATTTTTCCAAGTCCTCATTATTTTGGTTTTTCTTATATAGCTTATGGGCTTTTTGCTTCCTATTTTTCAAACTCTTAATTTGTCTATTATACCAAACGGGATGCTTCGAGTTGCCGTGTCGTCTTTTTTTCTTAATAGGCACCTCTTCATAAATTATTTTGAAAATAATTTTGTAAAATACGTCCACTGCGGTTACAATATTTTCTTCATTTCTAAGGCTATTTTTCCAGTCGACACTACTTAGCTTCCGCCTGATATTGTCATAATTGGCTTTATGGTATTCAAAGACTTCTTCAATGTCACAATCGCTGGGTTTTTGAATTTCATGGATGAATAAGGAAAATTCAATAGCAGTATGAAATGCTTCATTTTTCCACAAAGGAGTTAGAGATTCAGATACACAGAAGTCTTCCTGAATGTTTGTAAATAAAAGATCGAGATAGCAATTCTGTCGATTTTTTACGTGATTTATTTGATTTAGTCCTATGCTAGCAGTTTTGTCGAAAATATACTGCAATGTTTCGTTTTCTCCCACGACTGGGATTAAAATATGTTCGTTTTCAGAGTCCGGAATAAAATCTGCGTTGCGTTGGTTAAAGTCTCCGTAAATGTGAACTTTAACCTCGGCTGGGAGTTCAGATAAAATTTGTTCAGCAATTTGGAAAAAAAGCTTCGTACGATGTTATATTAGCATGCTCTGGTGGGAAATATACAGAGGCAAAAACATGCATTTCGCCGGCAATGTTTGATTTAACCCACACATGTTCAAATTCCTTAAACTTCACTGTGACTAGAATTTCTGAATTAAATTGAGCCGAAATACCCACAAGGACTCCCCCGCCAGACTTCTTTTGAGATTCGTGAAGATTTCGGTCGTCTCTGAATACGTTAAAACCACTGCCGAAAATTTCTTCACTTTTTACCCTATCGTCCCAGCTAGTTTCAGTTCCTAATATAACCAAAAATGACGAACCTAATATACGTTTATGAATTTCTGCCATTTTGGCTGGACTTTTCATCCTATTAAAATTTTGACAATACATTAATAATTCTGTCGCAGTCTTTTTTGTATTGGAAAGTCTACCATCATTATCTAATTCTTGGAAAACACTGTGCTCAACAGCAAACTCGTCTTTTTCTTCTTCTAAGGAAAGTGTCGAAACTACCGAAAACACGAATGTTGAAAGCGGCATGCCTCACACGGTGATGATGATGGCGAACATTCCGTATTTACTGCATTTAATTGTTGCGTGCTGGGTAGGGATTCAAAATCTCGCCTCGTGTAAATTGAATCGATGGAATATAATTTGTAGGTAGGCCGGAAAAACGATCCTTGGCTGCTGCAAGAAGCACTCTATCCGGTGGTAGAAAATTCGTGTTGCAGCTATGATTGGGATGACGGTTTTGGTTATGACTGGAACTACTAGCACGATTAAAAAAGTTACGATTGGAAAAATTGGCCGGCGGGCCATAATAACGATCGTTTATTGTTGCAGGGGGTCTCCGATCAGGTGGAAAAATATTGTTGTTGTTGTTGTTTTTAATATTAGTATTCCGGTTTCTAAATATTTGTTTCTTTTTACGCCTTCTAGCCTTATCCGCCTGTTTTTGTTGATTCAATCGATTTATTTCTCGCGCATCGTACTCACTCCAGTCAGCTTTCCATACTTTTTTCGTGCCCAAGAAACGCCATCCTGAGTTAATAGCTTTATTTAATTCAATTTCCAAACTGGGGCGTGAGTCATTCGGCGATAGCAATTGCGCGGTCTTATTATTCGCATATACATATGCTGACATCGATTTAACCTCGTTGAAAATTTCTGGCAGCAACGTTGATTCATGTGACGACCGTAGTTGCATGGTGCTTTTGTTTTCATTGAGGGCAACTGAGACCGACTTCAATTCGTCGAGAATCTCGTATCCTAGGGTGGAATTTGGAGGATTACTGTTGGCTGTGTCTAAAGACAGCTGACTAAGCTGACTTATTTCCGCGTTCATGTCACGCAAATCAGCGGATAATTCCGAAGTAACTGTTTTTAACGATTCGTATACACTATCTGATGTTGACTTAATTGCTGTGTCAAGCAGAGAGGTAACGTGGTTTTTTTTATTGCAATAACACTGCCGGCTAGACTACTATTTTTGTTGATTGCTAACAATTCCTGTTTAACAGTAGTGAGAAGTATTTCTAGGCCTTCGAGTGCCTCATGTACTAGGTCCGGCTTGTTTTGCTGAAATGTTAGTTGATGAATCACTTCAGTATTCTCCCGTATTTGTTTTTCCAGAAGTTTTTGCTGCTCGGCGAGTCCGTTGAAAGCAATTTTCACATGTAGTAGTTCCTGACACGAGTCGCAGCATGGCAGTATGTACGAGTTGACATCAACCAATCTCCTGTCCTTTCTCCTTAGTGATCCCCGCTGCACGGTCACGCCAATGCAAGCTGCATGATACTTCCTTGGGCATCCAACACACGTCCACAGAATCTAATCCGCAGAGGCGTCCAAGGCACAAATTTCGCAGTTCATTTTATTATCGTTCGCACTTTTATTAAAATCGGTCACTTAAAACAAAACAAACTTTAGCACGCGGCGCGCGGTCAAATTGAAACAAAACAAACTTTAGCACGAGGCGCTTGATGAAATTAAAATTAAACAAACTTTAGCGCGCGATACCGGGAGCGAATGCAAAACACGTCCACACTTATTGACGACTAAATATCGATGCTTGTGGTCCTTTTTCGGGCATGGGGACCTTTTTCGGGCTTGGGGCCCCATTTCTGGCTTGGGGCCCTTTTTCAGGCTTGGGGTCCTTTTTCAGGCTTGGGGTGTTTTTCGAGCTTGGGTTCATTTTTCGGTCTTGGAGTCCTTTTCGGGCTTGGGGTCCTCTTTCAGGCTTGTTGTATTGTGGTCCTTTTTCGAGCTTGTGGTCCTTTTTCGGGCTTGGTGTCTTTTTGCGGGATTCGTGTCCTTTTTCGGGCTTGGGGTCCTTTTTTCTGGCTTGGGGTCGTTTCTCGAAATTGGGGTCCTTTTCTCGGGCTTGGTGTCCTTTTGCGGGATTCGGGTCCTTTTTCGGGCTTGGGGTCCTTTTTTGGCTTGGGGTCGTTTCTCGAAATTGGGGTCCTTTTCTCGGGCTTGGGTCTTTTTCAAACTTGGGGTTCTTTTTCGGGCTTGGGGCCCTTTTTCGGGCTGGGGGCCCTTTTTTCGTTCTTTGGATCCATTTTCGGGCTAGTGGTCTTTTTCGGGCATGGGGTCCTTTGTCGGGCTTGGTGTCTCTTTTTCTGGCTTGGGGTCCTTTTTCTGGTTTTGGGTCCTTTTTCGGGCTTGGGGTCCTATTTCGGTCTTGGGGTCCTTTTTCGGGCTTGGGGTCCTATTTCGCGCTTGGGGTCCTTTTGCGGGCTTGGAGTCCTTTTCGGGCTTGGGGTCCCCTTTCAGGCTTGTTGTATTGTGGTCCTTTTTCGAGCTTGTGGTCCTTTTTCGGGCTTGGTGTCCTTTTTCGGGATTCGGGTCTTTTTCGGGCTTGGTGTCCTTTTTTCTGGCTTGGGGTCGTTTCGCGAAATTGGGGTCCTTTTCTCGGGCTTGGGGTCTTTTTCGAGCTTGGGGTTCTTTTTCGGGCTTGGGGCCCTTTTTCGGGCTGGGGGTCCTTTTTCGTTCTTTGGATCCATTTTCGGGCTAGTGGTCTTCTTTCGGGCATGGGGTCCTTTTTCGGGCTTGGGGTTCTTTTCGGGCTTGGGGTCCTCTTTCAGGCTTTTGGTCTCTATCGGGCTTGGGGTCCTTTTTCGGTCTTGGGGTCATTTTTCGGACTTAGGGTCATTTTTCGAGCTTTGGGTCTTTTTCGGGCTTGGGATCCTTTTTCGAGCTTGTGGTCCTTTTTCGGGCTTGGTGTCCTTTTGTGGGATTCGAGTCCTTTTTCGCGCTTGGGGTCCTTTTTCGGGCTTGGGGTCCTTTTTCGGGCTTAGGATCCTATTTTGGGATTGGGTTCATTTTTCGGGCTTGGGATCCTTTTTCGGGCTTGGGGTCCTTTTTCGGGTTTAGGGTCCTGTTTCGAAATTGGGGTCCTTTTTCGGGCTTGGGGTCTTTTTGGGCTTGGGGTGCTTTTTCGATCTTGGGGTCTTTTTCGAACTTGGGGCCCTTTTCGGGCTTGGGGCCCTTTTTCGGGCATGGGGTCCTTTTTCGGGCTTGGGGCCCCTTTTCTGGCTTGGAGTCCTTTTTCAGGCTTGGGGTCCTTTTTCAGGCTTGGAGTGTTTTTCGAGCTTGGGTTCATTTTTCGGTCTTGGGGTCGTTTTTCGGGCTTGGGGTCTTTTTCGGTCTTGGAGTCCTTTTCGGGCTTGGGGTCCTCTTTCAGGCTTGTTGTATTGTGGTCCTTTTTCGAGCTTGTGGTCCTTTTTCGGGCTTGGTGTCCTTTTGCGGGATTCGGGTCCTTTTTCGGGCTTGGGGTCCTTTTTTCTGGCTTGAAGTCGTTTCTCGAAATTGGGGTCCTTTTCTCGGGCTTGGTGTCCTTTTGCGGGATACGGGTCCTTTTTCGGGCTTGGGGTCCTTTTTTCTGGCATGGGGTCGTTTCCCGAAATTGGGGTCCTTTTCTCGGGCTTGGGGTCTTTTTCGAGCTTGGGGTTCTTTTTCGGGCTTGGGGCCCTTTTTCGTTCTTTGGATCCATTTTCGGGCTAGTGGTCTTCTTTCGGGAATAGGGTCCTTTTTCGGGCTTGGTGTCTCTTTTTCTGGCTTGGGGTCCTTTTTCTGGTTTTGGGTCCTTTTTCGGGCTTGGGGTGCTTTTTCGGGCTTGGGGTCCTTTTTCGGGCTTGGGGTCCTATTTCGGGCTTGGGGTCCTTTTGCGGGCTTGAGGTTCTTTTCGGGCTTGGGGTCTTCTTTCAGGCTTGTTGTATTGTGGTCCTTTTTCGAGCTTGTGGTCCTTTTTCGGGCTTGGTGTCCTTTTTCGGGATTCGGGTCTTTTTCGGGCTTGGGGTCCATTTTTCTAGCTTAGGGTCGTTTCTCGAAATTGGGGTCCTTCTCTCGGGCTTGGGGTCTTTTTCGAGCTGGGGGTTCTTTTTCGGGCTTGGGGCCTTTTTTCGGGCTTAGGGTCCTTTTTCGTTCTTTGGATCCATTTTCGGGCTAGTGGTCTTCTTTCGGGCATGGGGTCCTTTTTCGGGCTTGGTGTCCCTTTTTCTGGCTTGGAGTCTTTTTTCTGGTTTTGGGTCCTTTTTCGGGCTTGGTGTCCCTTTTTCGAGCTTGGGCTCATTTTTCGGGCTTGGGGTCCTTTTTCGGGATTGGGGTTCTTTTCGGGCTTGGTGTCCTCTTTCAGGCTTTTGGTCTTTATCGGGCTTGGGGTCCTTTTTCGGGCTTGGGATCCTTTTTCGGGCTTGGGGTCCTTTTTGTGGCTTGGGTTTTTTTTTTTGGGCTTGGGGTCCTTTTTCGGGCTTGGGGTCCTTTTCCGGCTTGGGGTCCTTTTCGGGCTTAGGATCCTTTTTTGGGATTAGGTTCATTTTTCGGGCTTGGGATCCTTTTTCGGGCTTGGAGTCCCTTTTCGGGTTTGGGGTCCTTTTTCGAACTTGGGGTCCTTTTTCGGGCTTGGGGTCTTTTTGGGCTTGGGGTGCTTTTTCGATCTTGGGGTCTTTTTCGAACTTGGGGTCCTTTTCGGGCTTGGGGCCCTTTTTCGGGCTTAAGGTCCTTTTTCGGGTTTGGGGTCGTTTTCGGGCTTGGTGTTCTTTTTCGGGCTTAGGGTCCTTTTTCGGGCTTGGGGCGCTTTTTCGGGCTTGGGGTCCTTTTTCGTTCTTGGGATCTATTTGTAGGCTTGTGGTCCTTTTTCTGGCTTGGGGTCCTTTTTCAGGCTTGGGGTCCTTTTTCAGGCTTGGGGTGTTTTTCGAGCTTGGGTTCATTTTTCGGTCTTGGGGTCGTTTTTCGGGCTTGGGGTCCTTTTTCGGTCTTGTAGTCCCTTTCGGGCTTGGAGTCCCCTTTCAGGCTTGTTGTATTGTGGTCCTTTTTCGAGCTTGTGGTCCTTTTTCGGGCTTGGTGTCCTTTTGCGGGATTCGGGTCCTATTTCGGGCTTGGGGTCTTTTTTCTGGCTTGGGGTCGTTTCTCGAAATTGGGGTCCTTTTCTCGGGCTTGGGGTTTTTTTTCGAGCTTGGGGTTCTTTTTCGGGCTTGGGGCCCTTTTTCGAGCTTGGGGTCCATTTTCGGGTTTGTGGTCTTTTTTGGGCGTGTAGTCCTTTTTTGGGCCTGTCGTCCTTTTTCGGGCCTGGTGTCCTTTTTCGGGCTTGGGGTCTTTTTTCGAATATGGGTTTCTTTTTCGGGCTTGGGGTCTTTTTCGAGTTTAGGGTTCTTTTTCGGGCTTGGGGTCCTTTTTCGGGCTTGGGATGCTTTTTCGGGCTTGAAGACTTTTTCGGGCTTGGGGTCGTTTTTCGGGCTTGGGTTCTTTTTCGGGCTTGGGGTCCTTTTTCAGGCTTGGGGTCCTTTTTCGAACTTGGGGTCCTTTTTCGGGCTTGGGGTCTTTTCGAGATTGGGGTGTTTTTCTAGCTTGTGGTTCATTTTCGGGCTTGGGGATTTTTTTTGGGATTGAGTTACTTTTTCGGGCTTGGTGTTCTTTTCCGGGTTTGGGGTCCTTTTTCGGGCTTGGTGTCCCTTTTTCGAGCTTGGGCTCATTTTTCGGGCTTGGGGTCCTTTTTCGGGCTTAGGGTTCTTTTCGGGCTTGGTGTCCTCTTTCAGGCTTTTGGTCTTTATCGGGCTTGGGGTCCTTTTTCGGGCTTGGGATCCTTTTTCGGGCTTGGGGTCCTTTTTGTGGCTTGGGTTTTTTTTTGGGCTTGGGGTCCTTTTTCGGGCTTGGGGTCCTTTTTCCGGCTTGGGGTCCTTTTTCGGGCTTAGGATCCTTTTTTGGGATTAGGTTCATTTTTCGGGCTTGGGATCCTTTTTCGGGCTTGGGGTCCCTTTTCGGTTTTGGGGTCCTGTTTCGAACTTGGGGTCCTTTTTCGGGCTTGGGGTCTTTTTGGGCTTGGGGTGCTTTTTCGATCTTGGGGTCTTTTTCGAACTTGGGGTCCTTTTCGGGCTTGGGGCCCTTTTTCGGGCTTAAGGTCCTTTTTCGGGTTTGGGGTCGTTTTCGGGCTTGGTGTTCTTTTTCGGGCTTAGGGTCCTTTTTCGGGCTTGGGGCGCTTTTTCGGGCTTGGGGTCCTTTTTCGTTCTTGGGATCTATTTGTAGGCTTGTGGTCCTTTTTCTGGCTTGGGGTCCTTTTTCAGGCTTGGGGTCCTTTTTCAGGCTTGGGGTGTTTTTCGAGCTTGGGTTAATTTTTCGGTCTTGGGGTCGTTTTTCGGGCTTGGGGTCCTTTTTCGGTCTTGTAGTCCCTTTCGGGCTTGGAGTCCCCTTTCAGGCTTGTTGTATTGTGGTCCTTTTTCGAGCTTGTGGTCCTTTTTCGGGCTTGGTGTTTTTTTGCGGGATTCGGGTCCTTTTTCGGGCTTGGGGTCTTTTTTCTGGCTTGGGGTCGTTTCTCGAAATTGGGGTCCTTTTCTCGGGCTTGGGGTCTTTTTCGAGCTTGGGGTTCTTTTTCGGGCTTGGGGCCCTTTTTCGAGCTTGGGGTCCATTTTCGGGTTTGTGGTCTTTTTTGGGCGTGTAGTCCTTTTTTGGGCCTGTCGTCCTTTTTCGGGCCTGGTGTCCTTTTTCGGGCTTGGGGTCTTTTTTCGAATATGGGTTTCTTTTTCGGGCTTGGGGTCTTTTTCGAGTTTAGGGTTCTTTTTCGGGCTTGGGGTCCTTTTTCGGGCTTGGGATGCTTTTTCGGGCTTGAAGACTTTTTCGGGCTTGGGGTCCTTTTTCGGGCTTGGGTTCTTTTTCGGGCTTGGGGTCCTTTTTCAGGCTTGGGGTCCTTTTTCGAACTTGGGGTCCTTTTTCGGGCTTGGGGTCTTTTCGAGATTGGGGTGTTTTTCTAGCTTGTGGTTCATTTTCGGGCTTGGGGATTTTTTTTGGGATTGAGTTACTTTTTCGGGCTTGGTGTTCTTTTCCGGGTTTGGGGTCCTTTTTCGGGCTTGGTGTCCCTTTTTCGAGCTTGGGCTCATTTTTCGGGCTTGGGGTCCTTTTTCGGGCTTAGGGTTCTTTTCGGGCTTGGTGTCCTCCTTCAGGCTTTTGGTCTTTATCGGGCTTGGGGTCCTTTTTCGGGCTTGGGATCCTTTTTCGGGCTTGGGGTCCTTTTTGTGGCTTGGGTTTTTTTTTGGGCTTGGGGTCCTTTTTCGGGCTTGGGGTCCTTTTTCCGGCTTGGGGTCCTTTTTCGGGCTTAGGATCCTTTTTTGGGATTAGGTTCATTTTTCGGGCTTGGGATCCTTTTGCGGGCTTGGGGTCCCTTTTCGGTTTTGGGGTCCTGTTTCGAACTTGGGGTCCTTTTTCGGGCTTGGGGTCTTTTTGGGCTTGGGGTGCTTTTTCGATCTTGGGGTCTTTTTCGAACTTGGGGTCCTTTTCGGGCTTGGGGCCCTTTTTCGGGCTTAAGGTCCTTTTTCGGGTTTGGGGTCGTTTTCGGGCTTGGTGTTCTTTTTCGGGCTTAGGGTCCTTTTTCGGGCTTGGGGCGCTTTTTCGGGCTTGGGGTCCTTTTTCGTTCTTGGGATCTATTTGTAGGCTTGTGGTCCTTTTTCTGGCTTGGGGTCCTTTTTCAGGCTTGGGGTCGTTTTTCAGGCTTGGGGTGTTTTTCGAGCTTGGGTTCATTTTTCGGTCTTGGGGTCGTTTTTCGGGCTTGGGGTCCTTTTTCGGTCTTGTAGTCCCTTTCGGGCTTGGAGTCCCCTTTCAGGCTTGTTGTATTGTGGTCCTTTTTCGAGCTTGTGGTCCTTTTTCGGGCTTGGTGTTTTTTTGCGGGATTCGGGTCCTTTTTCGGGCTTGGGGTCTTTTTTCTGGCTTGGGGTCGTTTCTCGAAATTGGGGTCCTTTTCTCGGGCTTGGGGTCTTTTTCGAGCTTGGGGTTCTTTTTCGGGCTTGGGGCCCTTTTTCGAGCTTGGGGTCCATTTTCGGGTTTGTGGTCTTTTTTGGGCGTGTAGTCCTTTTTTGGGCCTGTCGTCCTTTTTCGGGCCTGGTGTCCTTTTTCGGGCTTGGGGTCTTTTTTCGAATATGGGTTTCTTTTTCGGGCTTGGGGTCTTTTTCGAGTTTAGGGTTCTTTTTCGGGCTTGGGGTCCTTTTTCGGGCTTGGGATGCTTTTTCGGGCTTGAAGACTTTTTCGGGCTTGGGGTCCTTTTTCGGGCTTGGGTTCTTTTTCGGGCTTGGGGTCCTTTTTCAGGCTTGGGGTCCTTTTTCGAACTTGGGGTCCTTTTTCGGGCTTGGGGTCTTTTCGAGATTGGGGTGTTTTTCTAGCTTGTGGTTCATTTTCGGGCTTGGGGATTTTTTTTGGGATTGAGTTACTTTTTCGGGCTTTGTGTTCTTTTCCGGGTTTGGGGTCGTTTTTCGAACTTGGGGTCCTTTTTCGAACTTGGCGTCTTTCTGGGCTTGGGGTCTTTTTTCGATTCTGGGGTTTTTTCGAACTTGGGGCCCTTTTCGGGTTTGGGGTCCTTTTTCGGGCTTAAGGTCCATTTTCGGGCTTAAAGTCCTTTTTCGAACTTGGGGTCTTTTTGGCCTTGGGTTCATTTTTCGAGCTTGGGGTCATTTTTCGGACTTGGGGTCCTTTTTAGATCTTCGGGCTTCTTTTCGGACTTGGAGTCTTTTTCGGTCTTGGGGTCCTTTTTCGGGCTTGGGGTCCTATTTCGGGCTGGGGTCCTTTTGCGGGTTTGGGGTCCTTTTCGGGCTTGGGGTCCCCTTTCAGGCTTGTTGTATTGTGGTCCTTTTTCGAGCTTGTGGTCCTTTTACGAACTTGGTGCCCTTTTGCTGGATTCGGGTCCTTTTTTGGGCTTGGGGTCCTTTTTTCTGGCTTGGGGTCGTTTCTCTAAATTGGGGTCCTTTTCTCGGGCTTGGGGTCTTTTTCGAGCTTGGGGTTCTTTTTCGGGCTTGGGGCCCTTTTTCGGGCTGGGGGTCCTTTTTCGTTCTTTGGATCCATTTTCGGACTAGTGGTCTTTTTTCGTGCATGGGGTCCTTTTTCGGGCTTGGTGTCCCTTTTCTGGCTTGGGGTTCTTTTTCTGGTATTGGGTCCTTTTTCGAGCTTGGGCTCATTTTTCGGGCTTGGGGTCCTTTTTCGATCTTCGGGCTTTTTTTCGGTCTTGGGGTCCTTTTTCGGGCTTGGGGTCTTTTTTCGGGCTTGGGGTCCTTTTTCGGGCTTGGTGTCCTTTTGCGGTATTCGGGTCCTTTTTCGGGCTTGGGGTCATTTTTTCTGGCTTGGGGTCGTTTCTCGAAATTGGGGTCCTTTTCTCGGGCTTGGGGTCTTTTTCGAGCTTGGGGTTCTTTTTCGGGCTTGGGGCCATTTTTCGGGCTGGTGGTCCTTTTTCGTTCTTTGGATCCATTTAGCGGACTAGTGGTCTTCTTTCGGGCATGGGGTCCTTTTTCGGGCTCGGTGTCTCTTTTTCTGGCTTGGGGTCCTTTTTCTGGTTTTGGGTCCTTTTTCGGGCTTGGGGTCCTATTTCGGTCTTGGGGTCCTTTTTCGGGCTTGGGGTCCTATTTCGGCCTTGGGGTCCTTTTGCGGGCTTGGGGTTCTTTTCGGGCTTGGGGTCTTCTTTCAGGCTTGCTCTATTGTGGTCCTTTTTCGAGCTTGTGGTCCTTTTCTCGGGCTTGGGGTCTTTTTCGGTCTTGGGGTTCTTTTTCGGGCCTGGGGCCCTTTTGCGGGCTGGGGGTCCTTTTTCGTTCTTTGGATCCATTTTCGGGCTAATGGTCTTCTTTCGGGCATGTGGTCCTTTTTCGGGCTTGGTGTCCCTTTTTCTGACTTGGGGTCCTTTTTCTGGTTTTGGGTCCTTTTTCGGGCTTGGTGTCCCTTTTTCGAGCTTGGGCTCATTTTTCGGGCTTGGGGTCCTTTTTCGGGCTTGGGGTTCTTTTCGGGCTTGGTGTCCTCTTTCAGGCTTTTGGTCTTTATCGGGCTTGGTGTCCTTTTTCGGGCTTGGGATCCTTTTTCGGGCTTGGGGTCCTTTTTGGGGCTTGGTTTTTTTGGGCTTGGGGTCCTTTTTCGGGCTTGGGGTCCTTTTTCCGGCTTGGGGTCCTTTTTCGGGCTTAGGATCCTTTTTTGGGATTGGGTTCATTTTTCGGGCTTTGGATCCTTTTTCGGGCTTGGGGTTCTTTTTCGGGTTTGGGGTCCTGTTTCGAACTTGGGGTCCTTTTTCGTTCTTGTGGTCTTTTTGGGCTTGTGGTGCTTTTTCGATCTTGGTGTCTTTTTCGAACTTGGGGTCCTTTTCGGGCTTGGGGTCCTTTTTCGGGCTTAAGGTCCTTTTTCGGGCTTGGGGTCGTTTTCGGGCTTGGTGTTTTTCTCGGCATTGGGGTCCTTTTTCGGGCTTGGGGCGCTTTTTCGGGCTTGGGGTCCTTTTTCGTTCCTGGGATCCATTTTTGGGCTTGTGGTCCTTTTTCGGGCATGGGGCCCTTTTTCGGGCTTGGGGCCTTTTTCTGGCTTAGGGTCTTTTTTCCGGCTTAGGGTCGTTTTTCGGGCTTAGGATCCTTTTTTGGGATTGGGTTCATTTTTCGGGTTTGCGATCCTTTTTCGGGCTTGGGCTTCTTTTTCGGGTTTGGGGTCCTGTTTCGAACTTGGGGTCCTTTTACGGGCTTGGGGTCTTTTTGGGCTTAGGGTGCTTTTTCGATCTTGGGGTCTTTTTCGAACTTGGGGCCCTTTTCGGGCTTGGGGTCGTTTTCGGGCTTGGTGTTCTTTTTCGGGTTTGGGATCCTTTTTCGGGCTTGGGGTCCTGTTTCGAACTTGGGGTCCTTTTACGGGCTTGGAGTCTTTTTGGGCTTGGAGTGCTTTTTCGATCTTGGGGTCTTTTCGAACTTGGGGCACTTTTCGGGCTTGGGGTCGTTTTCGGGCTTGGTGTTCTTTTTCGAGCTTGGGGTTATTTTGCGGGCTTGGGGTCTTTTTCGTTCTTGGGATCCTTTTTCGGGCTTGGGGTCCTTTTTCGTTCTTGGGATCCATTTTTGGGCTTGTGGTCCTTTTTCGGGCATGGGGTCCTTTTTCGGGCTTGGGGCCCTTTTTCTGGCTTAGGGTCCTTTTTCCAACTTGGGGTCGTTTTTCGGGCTTAGGATCCTTTTTTGGGATTGGGTTCATTTTTCGGGTTTGGGATCCTTTTTCGGGCTTGGGGTGCTTTTTCGGGTTTGGGGTTCTGTTTCGAACTTGGGGTCCTTTTACGGGCTTGGGGTCTTTTTGGGCTTAGGGTGCTTTTTCGATCTTGGGGTCTTTTTCGAACTTGAGTCTTTTCGGGCTTGGGGTCGTTTTCGGGCTTGTGTTCTTTTTGGGCTTGGGGCCCTTTTTCGAGCTTGGGGTCCATTTTCGGGTTTGTGGTCTTTTTTGGGCGTGTAGTCCTTTTTTGGGCCTGTCGTCCTTTTTCGGGCCTGGTGTCCTTTTTCGGGCTTGGGTTCTTTTTCGAGCTTAGGGTTCTTTTTCGGGCTTGGGATCCTTTTTGGGCTTGGGATCCTTTTTCGGTCTTGGGATACTTTTTCGGGCTTGAAGACTTTTTCGGGCTTGGGGTCCTTTTTCGGGCTTGGGTTCTTTTTCGGGCTTGGGGTCTTTTTTCCGGCTTGGGGTCGTTTTTCGGTCTTAGGATCCTTTTTTGGGATTGGGTTCATTTTTCGGGTTTGCGATCCTTTTTCGGGCCTGGGCTTCTTTTTCGGGTTTGGGGTCCTGTTTCGAACTTGGGGTCCTTTTACAGGCTTGGGGTCTTTTTGGGCTTAGGGTGCTTTTTCGATCTTGGGGTCTTTTTCGAACTTGGGGCCCTTTTCGGGCTTGGGGTCGTTTTCGGGCTTGGTGTTCTTTTTCAGGCTTGGGGTCCTTTTTCGGGCTTGGGGTCCTTTTTCGTTCTTGGGATCCATTTTTGGGCTTGTGGTCCTTTTTCGGGCATGGGGTCCTTTTTCGGGCTTGGGGCCCTTTTTCTGGCTTAGGGTCCTTTTTCCGGCTTGGGGTCGTTTTTTGGGCTTAGGATCCTTTTTTGCGATTGGGTTCATTTTTCGGGTTTGGGATCCTTTTTTGGGCTTGGGGTTCTTTTTCGGGTTTGGGGTCCTGTTTCGAACTTGGGGTCCTTTTACGGGCTTGGGGTCTTTTTGGGCTTAGGGTGCTTTGTCGATCTTGGGGTCTTTTTCGAATTTGGGGCCCTTTTCGGGCTTGGGGTCGTTTTCGGGCTTGGTGTTCTTTTTGGGCTTGGGGCCCTTTTTCGAGCTTGGGGTCCATTTTCGGGTTTGTGGTCTTTTTTGGGCGTGTAGTCCTTTTTTGGGCCTGTCGTCCTTTTTCGGGCCTGATGTCCTTTTTCGGGCTTGGGTTCTTTTTCGAGCTTAGGGTTCTTTTTCGGGCTTGGGATCCTTTTTCGGTCTTGGGATGCTTTTTCGGGCTTGAAGACGTTTTCGGGCTTGGGGTCCTTTTTCGGGCTTGGGTTCTTTTTCGGGCTTGGGATCCTTTTTCAGGCTTGGGGTCCTTTTTTGAACTTGGGGTTTTTTCGGGCTTGGGGTCTTTTCGTGCTTGGGGTGATTTTCTAGCTTGTGGTTCATTTTCGGGCTTGGGGATTTTTTTTGGGATTGAGCTACTTTTTCGGGCTTGGTGTTCTTTTTCGGGTTTGGGGTCCTTTTTCGAACTTGGGGTCCTTTTTCGAACTTGGCGTCTTTTTGGGCTTGGGGTCTTTTTTCGATTCTGGGGTTTTTTCGAACTTGGGGCCCTTTTCGGGTTTGGGGTCCTTTTTCGGGCATAAGGTCCATTTTCGGGCTTAAATTCCTTTTTCGAACTTGGGGTATTTTTGGCCTTGGGTTCATTTTTTGAGCTTGGGGTCATTTTTCAGACTTGGCTTATTTTCGGACTTGGAGTCTTTTTCGGTCTTGGGGTCCTTTTTATGGCTTGGGGTCCTTTTCGGGCTTGGGGTCCCCTTTCAGGCTTGTTGTATTGTGGTCCTTTTTCGAACTTGTGGTCCTTTTTCGAACTTGGTGTCCTTTTGCGGGATTCGGGTCCTTTTTCGGGCTTGGGGTCCTTTTTTCTGGCTTGGGGTCGTTTCTCGAAATTGGGGTCCTTTTCTCGGGCCTGGGGTCTTTTTCGAGCTTGGGGTTCTTTTTCGGGCTTGGGGCCCTTTTTCAGGCTGGGGGTCCTTTTTCGTTCTTTGGATCCATTTTCGGGCTAGTGGTCTTCTTTCGGGCATGGGGTCCTTTTTCGGGCTTGGTGTCCCTTTTTCTGGCTTGGGGTTCTTTTTCTGGTTTTGGGTCCTTTTTCGAGATTGGGCTCATTTTTCGGGCTTGGGGTCCTTTTCCGATCTTCGGGCTTTTTTTTCGGACTTGGAGTCTTTTCGGTCTTGGGGTTCTTTTTCGGGCTTGGGGTCCTTT
Organism: Topomyia yanbarensis; assembly: GCF_030247195.1. Taxonomy (NCBI): domain Eukaryota; kingdom Metazoa; phylum Arthropoda; class Insecta; order Diptera; family Culicidae; genus Topomyia; species Topomyia yanbarensis. The sequence goes on along the minus strand of NW_026683437.1, from coordinate 182,537 downwards.
TTGGGGCTTGGGTTTTTTTTGGGCTTGGGGTCCTTTTTCGGGCTTGGGGTCCTTTTTCCGGCTTGGGGTCCTTTTTCTGGCTTAGGATCCTTTTTCGGGATTGGGTTCATTTTTCGGGCTTGGGATCCTTTTTCGGGCTTGGGGTCTTTTTTCGGGTTTGGGGTCCTGTTTCGAACTTGGGGTCCTTTTTCGGGCTTGGGGTTTTTTTGGGCTTGGGGTGCTTTTTCGATCTTGGGGTCTTTTTCGAACTTGGGGCCCTTTTCGGGCTTGGGGTCCTTTTTCGGGCTTAAGGTCCTTTTTCGGGCTTGGGGTCGTTTTCGGGCTTGGTGTTCTTTTTCAGGCTTGGGGTCCTTTTTCGGGCTTGGGGCGCTTTTTCGGGCTTGGGGTCCTTTTTCGTTCTCGGGATCCATTTTTGGGCTTGTGGTCCTTTGTCGGGCTTGGGGCCCCTTTTCTGGCTTGGGGTCCTTTTTCAGGCTTGGGGTCCTTTTTCAGGCTTGGGGTCCTTTTTCAGGCTTGGGGTCCTTTTTCAGGCTTGGAGCGTTTTTCGAGCTTGGGTTCATTTTTCGGTCTTGGGGTCGTTTTTCGGACTTGGGGTCCTTTTTCGGTCTTGGAGTCCTTTTCGGGCTTGGGGTCCCCTTTCAGGCTTGTTGTATTATGGTCCTTTTTCAAGCTAATGGTCCTTTTTCGGGCTTGGTGTCCTTTTGCGGGATTCGGGTCCTTTTTCGGGATAGGGGTCCTTTTCCGGGCTTGGGGTCCTTTTTTCTGGCTTGGGGTCTTTTCTCGAAATTGGGGTCCTTTTCTCGGGCTTGGGGTCTTTTTCGGGCTTGGGGCCCTTTTTCGAGCTTGGGGTCCATTTTCGGGTTTGTGGTCTTTTTGGGCGTGTAGTCCTTTTTTGGGCCTGTTGTCCTTTTTCGGGCCTGTTGTCCTTTTTCGGGCCTGGTGTCCTTTTTCGGGCTTGGGGTCTTTTTTCGAATTTGGGTTTCTTTTTCGGGCTTGGGGTCTTTTTCTAGCTTAGGGTTCTTTTTCGGGCTTGGGGTCCTTTTTCGGGCCTGGGATGCTTTTTCGGGCTTGAAGACTTTTTCGGGCTTGGGGTCCTTTTTCGGGCTTGGGTTCTTTTTCGGGCTTGGCGTCCTTTTTCAAGCTTGGGGTTCTTTTTCGAACTTGGGGTCCTTTTTCGGGCTTGGGGTCTTTTCGAGCTTGGGGTGTTTTTCTAGCTTGTGGTTCTTTTTCGGGCTTGGGGTCTTTCTTTAGTCTTGTCGTCTTTTTTCGGGCTTCAAGTGCTTTTTTAGGCTTGGTGTCCTTTTTCGGGCCTCAGGTGCTTTTTTGGGTTTGTTGTCCTTTCAAGGCTTTGGGTCTTTTTTCGGGCTTGGGGTCCATTTTCCGGCTTGGGGTCCTTTTTCAGGCTTGTAAGCTTATGGTCCTTTTTCGAGCTTGTGATCCATTTTCGAGCTAGGGGTCTTTTTCGGGCTTGGGTTTTTTTTTCGGATTTGGGGTTCTTTTCGGGCTTGGGGTCCGTTTTCGAATTTGGGGTTCTTTTCGAGCTTGGGGTCTTTTTTCGGGCTAGGGTTCCGTTTTCGGGTTTGGGGTCCTTTTTCGGACTTGGGATCCTTTTTCGGGCTTGGAGTCCTTTTTCGGGCTTGGGGTCCTTTTTCGGACTTAGGATCCTTTTTTGGGCTTGAGTTCATTTTTGGAGCTAGGCGTCCTTTTTCGGGCTTGGGGTCCTTTTTCGGGCGTTGGGTCGTTTTTCGGGCTTGGGGTCCTTTTTCGAACTTGCGGTCCTTTTTCGTGCTTGGGATCCTCTTTCGGGCTTGGGGTCCTTTCTCGGACTCATGGTCCTTTTTCGAGCTTGGGGTCCTTTTTAGAATTTGGGGTTCTTTTTCAGGCTTGGGGTCCTTTTTCGAATTTGGGGTTATTTTTCGGGCTTGAGATATTTTGCGAGCTTTTTCGGGCTTGGGGTCCTTTTTCGGGCCTGGGGTCCTTTTTCGAGCTAGGGGTCCTTTTTCGGGCTTGGGGTTCTTTTTCGTGCTTGGGATCCTTTTTCGGGCTTGGGGTCCTTTTTTCGGGATTGGGGTCCTTTTTGCGAATTAGGGTTTTTTCGGGTTTGGGATCTTTTTCGAGCTTAGGGTTCATTTTCGGGCATGGTGTCCTTTGCGGGCTTGGGGTCCTTTTTCGGGCTTGGGGTCTTTCTGTAGCCTTGTCGTCTTTTTTCGGGTTTTAAGTTCTTTTTTAGGTTTGGTGTCCTTTTTCAGGCCTCAGGTGCTTTTTTGGGCTTGTTGTCCTTTTTAAGGCTTTGGGTCTTTTTTCGGGCTTGGGGTCCATTTTCGGGCTTGGGGTCCTTTTTCAGGTTTGTAAGCTTATGATCCTTTTTCGAGCTTGTGGTCCTTTTTCGGGCTTGCGGTCTTTTTCGAGCTTGGGGTTCATTTTCGGGCTTGCGGTCCTTCCACTAGCTTGGGGTCCTTTTTCGTGGTTGCTATCCTTTTTCGGGCTTGTAGTCCTATTTCGGGCTTGGGGTCCTTTTTCGGGCTTAGGGTCCCTTTTCAGGCATGGAGTCCTTTTTCAGGCTTAGGGTCCTTTTTCGAGCTTGGGGTCCTTTTTCGGGCTTGGGGTCCTTTTCGGGCTTGGGGTCCTTTTTTCAGGCTTGTGGGCTTTTTCGGGCTTGATGTCCTTTTTCGGGCTTGGGAACCTTTTTCGGGCTTGGGGTCCTTTTCTTGCTTTGGGTCCTCTTTCAGGCTTGTGGTCTTTATCGGGCTTGTGGTCCTTTTTCGGGTTTGTGGATCGTCCTTCGGGCTTGAGGTCCTTTTTCGGGGTATGGGTCGTATTTTCGAGCTTTGGGTCCTTGTTCGGGCTTGGGGTCCTTTTTCGGCCTTGGTGTCCTTTTTCAGGCTTGTAATTTTGTGGTCCATTTTCGGGCTTGTGGTCCTTTTTCGGGCTAGGGGTCTTTTTCTGGCTTGGGGTCCTTTTTAGAATTTGGGGTTCTTTTTCTGACTAGGGATCTTTTTCGAGCTTAGGGTTATTTTTGGGGCTTGGGGTCCTTTTCGGGCTTGGGGTCCTTTTTCGGGCTTGGATTACCTCTTTAGGCTTGTCGCCCATTTTCGGGCTTGGAGTGCTTTTTCAGGCTTGGAGTCCTTTTTCGGGCTTGGGGTCCTTTTCGGGCTTGGGGTCTTTTTCGGGATTGGGGTCCTTTTCAGAATTTGGGGTTCTTTTTCTGACTAGGGATCTTTTTCGAGCTTTGGGTTATTTTTGGGGCTTGGGGTCCTTTTCGGACTTGGGGTCCTTTTTCGGGCTTGGATTCCCTCTTTAGGCTTGTCGCCCATTTTCGGGCTTGGAGTACTTTTTCAGGCTTGGAGTCCTTTTTCGGGCTTGGGGTCCTTTTCGGGCTTGGGGTCTTTTTCGGGATTAGGGTCCTTTTTCTGGCTTGCCGACCTTTTTCGGGCTTGTGGTCCTTTTTCGGGCTCAGGGTGCCTGTTCAGGCATGGAGTCCTTTTTCGGGCCTCAGGTGCTTTTTTGGGCTTGTTGTCCTTTCAAGGCTTTGGGTCTTTTTTCGGGCTTTGGGTCTTTTTTCGGGCTTGGGGTCCATTTTCCGGCTTGGGGTCCTTTTTCAGGCTTGTAAGCTTATGGTCCTTTTTCGAGCTTGTGATCCATTTTCGAGCTAGGGGTCTTTTTCGGGCTTGGGTTTTTTTTCGGATTTGGGGTTCTTTTCGGGCTTGGGGTCCGTTTTCGAATTTGGGGTTCTTTTCGAGCTTGGGGTCTTTTTTCGGGCTAGGGTTCCGTTTTCGGGTTTGGGGTCCTTTTTCGGACTTGGGATCCTTTTTCGGGCTTGGAGTCCTTTTTCGGGCTTGGGGTCCTTTTTCGGACTTAGGATCCTTTTTTGGGCTTGAGTTCATTTTTGGAGCTAGGCGTCCTTTTTCGGGCTTGGGGTCCTTTTTCGGGCGTTGGGTCGTTTTTCGGGCTTGGGGTCCTTTTTCGAACTTGCGGTCCTTTTTCGTGCTTGGGATCCTCTTTCGGGCTTGGGGTCCTTTCTCGAACTCATGGTCCTTTTTCGAGCTTGGGGTCCTTTTTAGAATTTGGGGTTCTTTTTCGGGCTTGGGGTCCTTTTTCGAATTTGGGGTTATTTTTCGGGCTTGAGATATTTTGCGAGCTTTTTCGGGCTTGGGGTCCTTTTTCGGGCCTGGGGTCCTTTTTCGGGCTAGGGGTCCTTTTTCGGGCTTGGGGTTCTTTTTCGTGCTTGGGATCCTTTTTCGGGCTTGGGGTCCTTTTTTCGGGCTTGGGGTCCTTTTTGCGAATTAGGGGTTTTTTTCGGGTTTGGGATCTTTTTCTAGCTTAGGGTTCATTTTCGGGCATGGTGTCCTTTGCGGGCTTGGGGTCCTTTTTCGGGCTTGGGGTCTTTCTGTAGCCTTGTCGTCTTTTTTCGGGTTTTAAGTTCTTTTTTAGGTTTGGTGTCCTTTTTCAGGCCTCAGGTGCTTTTTTGGGCTTGTTGTCCTTTTTAAGGCTTTGGGTCTTTTTTCGGGCTTGGGGTCCATTTTCGGGCTTGGGGTCCTTTTTCAGGTTTGTAAGCTTATGATCCTTTTTCGAGCTTGTGGTCCTTTTTCGGGCTTGCGGTCTTTTTCGAGCTTGGGGTTCATTTTCGGGCTTGCGGTCCTTCCACTAGCTTGGGGTCCTTTTTCGTGGTTGCTATCCTTTTTCGGGCTTGTAGTCCTCTTTCGGGCTTGGGGTCCTTTTTCGGGCTTAGGGTCCCTTTTCAGGCATGGAGTCCTTTTTCAGGCTTAGGGTCCTTTTTCGAACTTGGGGTCCTTTTTCGGGCTTGGGGTCCTTTTCGGGCTTGGGGTCCTTTTTTCAGGCTTGTGGGCTTTTTCGGGCTTGATGTCCTTTTTCGGGCTTGGGAACCTTTTTCGGGCTTGGGGTTCTTTTCTTGCTTTGGGTCCTCTTTCAGGCTTGTGGTCTTTATCGGGCTTGTGGTCCTTTTTCGGGTTTGTGGATCGTCCTTCGGGCTTGAGGTCCTTTTTCGGGGTATGGGTCGTATTTTCGAGCTTTGGGTCCTTGTTCGGGCTTGGGGTCCTTTTTCGGCCTTGGTGTCCTTTTTCAGGCTTGTAATTTTGTGGTCCATTTTCGGGCTTGTGGTCCTTTTTCGGGCTAGGGGTCTTTTTCTGGCTTGGGGTCCTTTTTAGAATTTGGGGTTCTTTTTCTGACTAGGGATCTTTTTCGAGCTTAGGGTTATTTTTGGGGCTTGGGGTCCTTTTCGGGCTTGGGGTCCTTTTTCGGGCTTGGATTACCTCTTTAGGCTTGTCGCCCATTTTCGGGCTTGGAGTGCTTTTTCAGGCTTGGAGTCCTTTTTCGGGCTTGGGGTCCTTTTCGGGCTTGGGGTCTTTTTCGGGATTGGGGTCCTTTTCAGAATTTGGGGTTCTTTTTCTGACTAGGGATCTTTTTCGAGCTTTGGGTTATTTTTGGGGCTTGAGGTCCTTTTCGGACTTGGGGTCCTTTTTCGGGCTTGGATTCCCTCTTTAGGCTTGTCGCCCATTTTCGGGCTTGGAGTACTTTTTCAGGCTTGGAGTCCTTTTTCGGGCTTGGGGTCCTTTTCGGGCTTGGGGTCTTTTTCGGGATTAGGGTCCTTTTTCTGACTTGCCGACCTTTTTCGGGCTTGTGGTCCTTTTTCGGGCTCAGGGTGCCTGTTCAGGCATGGAGTCCTTTTTCAGGCTAGGGGTCCTTTTTCGGGCTTGGGGTCCTTTTTCCTTCTTGAGATCCTTTTTCGAGCTTGGGGTCCTTTTTCGGGCTTGGGGTCCTTTTTGCGAATTTGGGGTTCTTTTTCGGGTTTGGGATCTTTTTCGAGCTTAGGGTTCATTTTCGGGCATGGTGTCCTTTTCGGGATTGGAGTCCTTTTTCGGGCTTGGTGTCTTTCTTTAGTCTTTTCGTCTTTTTTCGGGCTTTAAGTTCTTTTTTAGGCTTGGTGTCCGTTTTCGGGCCTCAGGTGCTTTTTTGGGCTTGTTATCCTTTTTAGGGCTTTGGGTCTTTTTTCGAGCTTGGGGTCCATTTTCGGGCTTGGGGTCCTTTTTCAGGTTTGTAAGCTTATGGTCCTTTTTCGAGCTTGGGGTCCTTTTTCGGGCTTGCGGTCTTTTTCGAGCTTGGGGTTCATTTTCGGACTTGCGGTCCTTCCACTGGCTTGGGGTCCTTTTTCGTGGTTGCGATCCTTTTTCGGGCTTGTAGTCCTCTTTCGGGCTTGGGTCCTCTTTCGGGCTTAGGGTGCCTTTTCAGACATGGAGTCCTTTTTCAGGCTTGGGGTCCTTTTTCAAGCTTGGGGTCCTTTTTCGATCTTGGGGTCCTTTTTCGGGCTTGGGGTTCTTTTCGGGCTTGGGGTCCTTTTTCAGGCTTGTGGTCTTTTTCGGGCTTAAAGTTCTTTTTCGGGCTTGGGAACCTTTTTCGGGCTTGGGGTCCTTTTTTGGCTTTGGGTCCTCTTTCAGGCTTATGGTCTTTATCGGGCTTGGGGTCCTTTTTCGGGTTTGTGGATCGTCCTTCGGGCTTGAGGTCCTTTTTTGGGGTATGCGTCGTATTTTCGAGCTGTGCGTCCTTTTTCGGGCTTGGGGTCCTTTTTCGAACTTGTTGTCCGTTTTCAGGCTTATAATTTTGTGGTCCTTTTTCGGGCTAGGGGTTTTTTGTGGGCTTGAAGTCCTTTTTCGGGTTTGGGGTTCTTTTTCGGGCTTGGGGTGCTTTTCGGGCTTGAAGTCCTTTTTCCGGCTTGGGGTACTTTTTTGGGGATTGGGGTCTTTTTTCGGGCTTGGGTCGTTTTTCTGGCTTGGGGTTCTTTTTCGAGCTTGTGGTCCTTTTTCGGGATAGGGGTCTTTTGTGGGCTTGGGGTCCTTTTCGGGCTTGGGGTCCTTTCTCGGGCTGGGAGTCTTTCTTTAGGCTTGTCGTCCATTTTCGGGCTTGGGGTGCTTTTGCAGGCTTGGGGTCCATTTTCGGGCCTGGGGTGCTTTTTCGGGTTTGGGGTCCTTTTTAGGGCTTGGGATCCTTTTTCGGGCTAGGGGTCGTTTTTCAGGCTTGTAAGCTTGTGGTCCTTTCTCGGGTTTGTGGTCAGTTTTCGGGCTAGGGGTCTCTTTCGGGCTTGGGGTCCTTTTTCGGGTTTGGGGTTTTTTTCGGTTTTGGGGTCCTTTTTCGGGCTTGGGGTCCTTTTTCGAATTTGGGGTTCTTTTTCGGGTTTGAGATCTTTTTCGAGCTTAGGGTTCTTTTTCGGGCATGGTGTCCTTTTCGGGCTTGGAGTCTTTTTCGGATTTGGGGTCCTTTTTCGGGCTTGGAGCTCTTTTTTGAATTTGGGGTTCTTTTTCGAATTTGGGGTTCTCTTTCGGGTTTGGGATCTTTTTCGAGCTTAGGGTTCTTTTTCGGGCATGGTGTCCTTTTTCGGGCTTGGGGTCTTTCTTTAGTCTTGTCGTCTTTTTTCGGGCTTCAAGTGCTTTTTGGGCTTGGTGTCCTTTTTCGGGCCTCAGGTGCTTTTTTGGGCTTGTTGTCCTTTTAAGGGCTTTGGGTCTTTTTTCAGGCATGGAGTCCTTTTTCAGGCTAGGGGTCCTTTTTCGGGCTTGGGGTCCTTTTTCGGGCTTGGGGTCCTTTTTCGTGCTTGGGATCCTTTTTCGGGCTTGGGGTCCTTTTTTCGGGCTTGGGGTCCTTTTTGCGAATTTGGGGTTCTTTTTCGGGTTTGGGATCTTTTTCGAGCTTAGGGTTCATTTTCGGGCATGGTGTCCTTTTCGGGCTTGCGTCGTTTTTCTGGCTTGGGGTGCTTTTTCGGGATGGGTGTATTTTACGGGCTTGGGGTCCTTTTAGGGCTTGGGGTCCTTTCTCGGGCTGGGAGTCTTTCTTTAGGCTTGTAGTCCATTTTCGGGCTTGGGGTGCTTTTTCACGCTTGGGGTCCATTTTCGGGCTTGAGTTCCTTTTTCGGGTTTGGGGTCCTTTTTCGGGCTTGGGGTCTTTTTTCGGGCTTGGGGTCTTTTTTCGGGCTTGTAAGCTTGTGATCTTTCTCGGGTTTGTGGTAATTTTTCGGCCTAAGGGTCTTTTTGGGGCTTGGGGTCCTTTTTCAGGCTTGCGGTCCTTTTTCGGGCTTTGAGTCCTTTTTCGGGCTTGGGGTCTTTTTCGGATTTGGGGTCCTTTTTCGGGTTTGGGATCTTTTTCGAGCTTAGGGTTCTTATTCGGGAATGGTGTTCTTTTCGGGCTTGGAGTCCTTTTTCGGGCTTGGGCTTCAAGTGCTTTTTTAGGTTCGGTGTCCTTTTTCGGGCTTCAGGTGCTTTTTTGGGCTTGCTGTCCTTTTAAGGGCTTTGGGTCCTTTTTCGGGCTTGGGGTCCATTTTCGGGCTTGGGGTCTTTTTTGGTCTTGGGGTCCATTTACGGGCATGGGGCACTTTTTCCGATTTGGGGTCTTTTTTCGGGCTTGGGGTCCTTCTTCGTGCTTGGGGTCGTTTTCGGGCTTGGGATCCTTCTTCAGGCTTGTAAGCTTGTGGTCCTTTTTCGGGCTTGAGGTCCTTTTTCGGGCTTTGAGTCCTTTTTCGGGCTTGGGGTCTTTTTCGGATTTGGGGTCCTTTTTCGGGTTTGGGATCTTTTTCGAGCTTAGGGTTCTTATTCGGGAATGGTGTTCTTTTCGGGCTTGGAGTCCTTTTTCGGGCTTGGGCTTCAAGTGCTTTTTTAGGTTCGGTGTCCTTTTTCGGGCTTCAGGTGCTTTTTTGGGCTTGCTGTCCTTTTAAGGGCTTTGGGTCCTTTTTCGGGCTTGGGGTCCATTTTCGGGCTTGGGGTCTTTTTTGGTCTTGGGGTCCATTTACGGGCATGGGGCACTTTTTCCGATTTGGGGTCTTTTTTCGGGCTTGGGGTCCTTCTTCGTGCTTGGGGTCGTTTTCGGGCTTGGGATCCTTCTTCAGGCTTGTAAGCTTGTGGTCCTTTTTCGGGCTTGAGGTACTTTGGCTTTGGTCGTTTTTCGAAATTGGGTTCCTTTTTCGGGCTTGCGGTCTTTTTCGAGCTTGAGGCTCATTTTCGGGCTTGTGGTACTTTTTCGGGCTTAGGGTCCCTTTTCAGGCATGGAGTCCTTTTTCAAGGTTGGGGTCCTTTTTCGAGCTTAGGGTCCTTTTTCGAGCTTGAAGTCCTTTTTCGGGCTTGGGATCCTTTTCGGGCTTGGGGTCCTTTTACAGCCTTGTGGTCTATTTCGAGCTTGAAGTCCTTTTCGGGCTTGGTGTCCTTTTTCGGGTTTGTGGATAGTCTTTCTGGCTTGAGGTCCTTTTTTGGGGTATGGGTCGTATTTTCGGGCTTTGGGTTCTTTTTCAGGCTTGGGGTCCCTTTTCGTGCTTGGTGTCTTTTTTCAGGCTTGTAATTTTGTGGTCCTTTTTCGGGCTTGTGGTCCTTTTTCGAGCTTGTGGTCCTTTTTCGGGCTTGCGGTCTTTTTCGAGCTTGGGGTTCATTTTCGGGCTTGCGGTCCTTCCACTAGCTTGGGGTCCTTTTTCGTGGTTGCGATCCTTTTTCGGGCTTGTAGTCCTCTTTCGGGCTTGGGGTCCTTTTTCGGGCTTAGGGTCCCTTTTCAGGCATGGAGTCCTTTTTCAGGCTTAGGGTCCTTTTTCGAGCTTGGGGTCCTTTTTCGGGCTTGGGGTCCTTTTCGGGCTTGGGGTTCTTTTTTCAGGCTTGTGGGCTTTTTCGGGCTTGATGTCCTTTTTCGGGCTTGGGAACCTTTTTCGGGCTTGGGGTCCTTTTCTTGCTTTGGGTCCTCTTTCAGGCTTGTGGTCTTTATCGGGCTTGTGGTCCTTTTTCGGGTTTGTGGATCGTCCTTCGGGTTTGAGGTCCTTTTTCGGGGTATGGGTCGTATTTTCGAGCTTTGGGTCCTTTTTCGGGCTTGGGGTCCTTTTTCGGCCTTGGTGTCCTTTTTCAGGCTTGAAATTTTGTGGTCCTTTTTCGGGCTTGTGGTACTTTTTCGGGCTAAGGCTCTTTTTCGGGATTGGGGTCCTTTTTCGGGCTTGGGGTCCTTTTTCGGCCTTGGGTTTCTTTTTCGGGCTTGTGGTCCTTTTTCGGGCTTGTGGTCCTTTTTCGGGCTTGGGGTATTTTTCTGCCTTGGGGCCCTTATTCGTGCTTGTTGTCGTTTTTGGGCTAGGGGTCTTTTCTCGGGCTTGGGGTCCTTTTTCGGGCTTGGGTTTTTTTTTCGGATTTGTGGATCGTCTTTCGGGCTTGGGGTATGGGTCCCTTTTTTGGTTTCGGTCTTTTTTTTGGGCTTGGGGTCCTTTTTCGGGCTTTGGGTCATTTTTAAGGCTTGTAAGCTTGTGGTCCTTTTTCGGGCTTTGGGTCATTTTTAAGGCTTGTAAGCTTGTGGTCATTTTTCGGGCTTGGGGTCTTTTGCGGGCTTAAGGTCCTTTTTAGAATTTGGGGTTCTTTTTCAGGCTTCGGATCTTTTGCGAGCTTACAGTTCTTTTTCGGGCTTGTGGTCATTTTTCGGGCTTGGGGTCCTTTTTCGGGCCTGAGGTTCTTTTTCGGGCTTGGGGTCCTTTTTCGGGCTTGGGGTCCTCTTTCGGGCTTGGGTTCCTTTTTTGAGCTTGGGGTCGTTTTTCGGGCTTTGGGTTCTTTTTCGGGATTGGGGTCCTTTTTCGGGCCTGAGGTCCTTTTTCGGGCTTGGGGTCCTTTTCGGGCTTAGGGTCCTTTTTCGGGCTTGGGGTCCTTTTTCGTGATTGGGGTATTTTTTCGGGCTTGGGGCGCTTATTCGGGCTTAGGGTCTTTTTCGGGCTTGTTGTCCTTTTACAGGCTTGTGGTCCTTTTTCGGGCTTGGGGTCCTTTTTGGGGCTTGGGGTCGTTTTACGGGCTTGGGTTCTTTTTCGGGCTTGCGGTGCTTTTCCTGGTTTGGGGTTTTTTTTTGGGCTTGGGGTCCTATTTCGGGTTTGAGGTCCTTTTTCGAGCTTATGGTCCTTTTTTATGCTTATGGTCCCTTTTTGGGCTTGGCGTCCTTTTTCGGGCTTGGGGCCCTTATTCGGGCTTGGGGCCCTTATTCGGGCTTGGGGTCTTTTTCGGGCTTGGGAACCTTTTACAGGCTTGGGGTCCTTTTTCGGGCTTGGGGTCCTTTTTAGGGCTTGGGGTCTTTTTCGAACTTGGGGTCCTTTTTCAAGCTTGGGGTCGTTTTACAGGCTTGGGGTCTTTTTCGGGCTTGCGGTCCTTTTCCTGGCTTTGGGTCCTTTTTTGGGCTTGGGATCATATTTCGGGATTGAGGTCCTTTTTCAGGCTTATGGTTCTTTTTTGGGCTTATGGTCCCTTTTTGGGCCTCGGGTGCTTTTTCGGCCTTGGGGTCCTTTTTAAACTTGGGGTCTTTCCTTGGGCTTGTCTTTCTTTTACGGGCTTGGGGTGCTTTTTCGGACTTGGGGTCTTCTTTCGGCGTTGTAAGCTTGTGGTCCTTTATTGGGCTTGTGGTCCTTTTTCGGGCTAAGGGTCTTTTTCGGGATTGGTGTCCTTTTTCGGGCTTGGGATCTTTTTTGAGTTTATGGTCCTTTTTGGGCGTGAGCTCCTTTTCGGGCTTCGGGTCTATTTTCGGTCTTGGGGTCTTTCTTTAGGCTTGTCGTCCTTTTTTAAGCTTGAGGTCTTTTGCATGATTAGGGTCCTTTTTCAGGCTTGTAAGTTTGTGGTCCTTTTTCGGGCTTGTGGTCCTTTTTCGGGCTAAGGCACTTTTTCGGGATTGGGGTCCTTTTTCGGGCTTGGGATCTTTTTCGGGCTTGTGTTCCTTTTTCGGGCTAAGGGTCTTTTGCGGGATTGGGGTCCTCTTTCGGGCTTGGGATCATTTTCGAGCTTATGGTCTTTTTTGGGCGTGGGGTCCTTTTCGGGCTTGGGGTCTATTTTCCGCCTTGGGGTCTTTCTTTAGGCTTGTCGTCCTTTTTGGGCTTGGGGTCTTTTGCATGCTTGGGGTCCTTTTTCAGGCTTGTAAGTTTGTGGTCCTTTTTCGGGCTTATGGTCCTTTTTCGGGCTAAGGGTCTTTTTCGGGATTGGGGTCCTTTTTCTGGCTAGGGGTCCTTTTTCGGGCTTGGGGTCCTTTTTCGGGCTTGGGGTCCTTTTTCGGGCTTGGGGTCCTTTTTCGGGCCTGAGGTTCTTTTTCGGCCTTGGGGTTGTTTTTCGGGCTTGGGGTCCTTTTTTGGGCTTGGGGTCCTTTTTCGGGCTTGGAGTCCTTTTTCGGGCTTGGAATCCTTTTTCGGGCTTGGGGTCCTTTTTCGGGATTGGGGTCCTTTTTTGAGCTTGTTGTCCTTTTTCGGGCTTTGGGTTCTTTTTCGGGCTTGGGGTCCTTTTTCGGGCCTGAGGTCTTTTTTCGGGCTTGGGGTCCTTTTCTGGCGTGGGATCTTTCTTCGGGCTTGGGGTTCTTTTTCGAATTTGTGTTTTTTTTTGGCTTAGGATTCTTTTTTGGGCTTGGTTTCATTTTTGAAGCTTGAGGTCCTTTTTCGAGCTTGGGATCCTTTTTCGGGCTTGGGACCCTTTTTCGGGCTTGGGGTCTTATTTCTGGCGTGGGGTCCTTTTTCGAACTTGGAGTCCTTTTTCGAGCTTGGGGTCCTTTTTCGGGCTTAGGGTCCTTCCACTGGCTTGTGGTCCTTGCACTGGCTTGGGGTCCTTTTTCGTGGTTGGGATCCTTTTTCGGGCTTGTAGTCCTATTTCGGGCTTGGGGTCCTTTTTCTGGCTTGGGGTCGTTTTTCGAAATTGTGATTCTTTTTCGGGCTTGTGGTTATTTTTCGGCTTGGGGTCTTTTTCGGGCTTGGGGTCCTTTTTCGGGCTTGGGGTCCTTTTTTGGGCCTGAGGTTCTTTTTCGGCCTTGGGGTTGTTTTTCGGGCTTGGGGTCCTTTTTTGGGCTTGGGGTCCTTTTTCGGGCTTGGAGTCCTTTTTCGGGCTTGGAATCCTTTTTCGGGCTTGGGGTCCTTTTTCGGGATTGGGGTCCTTTTTTGAGCTTGTTGTCCTTTTTCGGGCTTTGGGTTCTTTTTCGGGCTTGGGGTCCTTTTTCGGGCCTGAGGTCTTTTTTCGGGCTTGGGGTTGTAAGCTTATGGTCCTTTTTCGAGCTTGTGGTCCTTTTTCGGGCTAGGGGTCTTTTTCGGGCTTGGGGTTCTTTCGGATTTGGAGTTCTTTTTCAGGCTTGGGGTCCTTTTTCGAATTTGGGGTTCTTTTTCGGGCTTGAGATCTCTTTCGAGCTTAGGTTTCCTTTTCAGGCTTGGGGTCCTTTTTCGGGCCAGGGGTACTTTTTCGAGCTAGGGGTCCGTTTTCGGGCTTGGGGTCCGTTTTTCGGACTTGGGATCTTTTTGGGGCTTGGGGTCCTTTTTTCGGGCTTGGGATCCTTTTTCGAGCTTGTGGTCCTTTTCCGGGCTAGGGGTCTTCTTCGGGCTTGGGGTTCTCTTTCGGATTTGGAGTTCTTTTTCGGGTTTGGGGTCCTTTTTCGAATTTGGGGTTCTTTTTCGGACTTGAGATCTTTTTCGAGCTAGGTTTCTTTTTCGGGCTTGGGGTCTTTTTCGGGCGTGGGGTCCTTTCTCGGGCTCGTGGTCCTTTTTTGAGCTTGGGGTCCTTTTTCAGGCTTGGGGTCCTTCTTCGGGCTTGGGGTCGTTTTCGGGCTTGCGGTCCTTCTTCGGGCTTGGGGTCCTTTTTCGGACTTAGGATCCTTTTTTGGGCTTGGGTTCATTTTTGGGGCTAGGGGTCCTTTTTCGGGCTTGTCGTCCTTTTCGGGCTTGGGGTCCTTTTACTGGCTTGGGGTCGTTTTTCGAAATTATGTTCCTTTTTCGGGCTTGGGGTCTTTTTCGAGCTTGGGGTTCATTTTCGGGCTTGGGGTCCTTCCACTGGCTTGGGATACTTTTTTGGGCTTAGGGTCGCTGTTCAGGAATGGAGTCCATTTTCAAGCTTGGGGTCCTTTTTCGAGCTTAGGGTCCTTTTTCGAGCTTGGGGTCCTTTTTCGGGCTTGGGGTCGTTTTCGGGCTTGGGATCCTCTTTCAGGCTTTTCTTTTTCGAGCTTGGGGTCCTTTTTCGGGTTTGTGGATCGTCTTTCTGGCTTGATGTCCTTTTTTGGGGTATGGGTCCTTTTTCGGGCTTTGGGTCCTTTTTCGGGATTGGGGTCCTTTTTCGGGCTCGGTGTATATTTTCAGGCTTGTAATTTTGTGGTCCTTTTTTGGGCTTGTGGTCATTTTTCGGGCTAGGGGTCTTTTTCTGGCTTGGGGTCTTTTTTCGTGTATGTGGTCCTTTTTCGGGCTTGGGGTCCTTTTTCGGATTTGGAGTCCTTTTTCGTGCTAGGGGTCTTTTTAGAAATTGGGGTTCTTTTTCGGACTTGGGATCTTTTTCGAGCTTAGGGTTATTTTTCGGGCTTGGGGTCCTTTTTCGGGCTAGAGGTCCTTTTTCGGGCTTGGGGTCCTTCTTTAGGCTTGTCGCCCATTTCCGGGCTTGGGGTGCTTTTTCAGGTTTAGGGTCGTTTTTCGGGCTTGGGGTCGTTTTTCGGGTTTGGAGTGCTTTTCGGGCTTGGAGTCCTTTTTCGGGCTTGTGGTCCTTTTTCGGGCTAGGGGTCTTTTGCAGGCATGGGGTCCTTTTTCGGGCTTGGGCTCCTTTTCGGATTTGGGGTTCTATTTCGTGCTCGTGGTCCTTTTTAGAATTTGGGGTTCTTTTTCGGGCTTGGTGTCCTTGCTCGGGCTCGAAGTCCTTTTTCGGGCTTGGGGTCCTTTTCGGATTTGGGGTCCTTTTTGGGCTTAGGGTCCTTTTTCGAATTTGGGGTCCTTTTTCGGGCTTGGAACGTTTTTCGAGCTTACGGTTCTTTTTCGAGCTTGGGGTCCTTCTCGGGCTTGGGGTCCTTTTTCATATTGGGGGTCTTTTTCGGGCATAGGATCCTTTTCGGGCTTGGGTCCTTTTTCAGGCTTGGGATCCTTTTTCGGGCTTGGGGTCTTTTTCGTGTTTGGGGTCCTTTTTCGGGATTAGTTCTTTTTTTGGGCTTGTGGTCTTTTTCGGGTTTGGGGAACTTTTTCGGGCGTGGGGTCCTTTTTCGGGCTTGGGGTCCTTTTTAGTACCGGGTCCTTTTTCGGGCTTGGGGTCCTCTTTCTGGCTTATATCCTTTTTCGGGCTTTGGGTCCTTTTTCGGACCTGGCGTCTTTTACGGGTTTTGGGTCTTTATTGAGCTTGTGGTCCTTTTTCATTCTTGGGGTCCTTTTGCGGGCTTGGGGTCCTTTCTCAGGCTTGGGGTCCTTTATCGGGCTTGGGGTGCTTTATGGGCTTGTAGTCTTTTTTGGATTTGGGATTTGGGGTGTATTTTCGGGCTTGGGGTCCTTTTTAGAATTTGGGGTTCGTTTTCAGGCTTTGAATCTTTTTCGAGCTTATGGTTCTTTTTTGGGCCCTTTTTCGGTGTTGGGGTTTTTTTTTAACTTGGGGTCTTTCTTTAGGCTTGTCGCCAATTTTCGAGCTTGGGGTGCTTTTTCAGGCTTGGGATCCTTTTTCGGGCTTGTGGTCCCTTTTCGGGCTTGATGTGCTTTTCGGGCTTAGAGTCCTTTTTCTGGCTTGGGGTCCTTTTACGGGCTTGTGGTTTTTTTGAGGCTAGGAGTCTTTATTGGGCTTGGGGCTCTTTTTCGGGCTTGGGGTCTTTTATCGGGCTTGTGGTGCTTTTCGGGCTTGGAGTCCTTTTTCGGGCTTGGGGTCCTTTTTCGGGCTCGGAATCCTTTTCGGATTTGGGGTTCTGTTTTGGGTTTGGGGTCCTTTTAAGGATTCGGGATTCTTTTTCGGGCTAGGGGTCCTTTACGGATTTGGGTTATGTTTCGGGCTTAGGGTCCTTTTTCGGGCTTGGGGTCCTTTTTCGGCTTTGGGGTCCTTTTTCGGGCTTGGGGTCCTTTTTCGGGCTTGGGTCCTTTTTCGGGCTTGGGGTCGTTTACGGGCTTGAGAATTTTTCGGGCTTGGGGTTCTTTTTCTGGCTTATGGTCCTTTTTGGGGCTTGTGGTCCTTTTCGGGCTTGGAGTCCTTTTTCGGGCTTGGGGTATTTTTCGGGCTTGGGGTCCATTTTCGGGCTTGGGGTCTTTATCGGGCTTGGGGTCCTTTTGCAGTCTTGTGGTCTTTTTCGGGCTTGTCGTCATTTTTCGGGCTTGGGGTGTTTTTTCGGGCTTGTGATTCTTTTATGGCTTGGGGTCCTTTTTCGGGCTTGGGGTCCTTTTTCGGGCTTGGGGTTCTTTTTCGGGTTTGTGGATCGTCTTTCGGGCGTGGGGTCGTTTTTTGGGGTATGGGTCCCGTTTTTGGTTTCGGTCTTTTTTCGGGCTTGGGGTCCTTTTTCGGGCTTAGGGTCCTTTTTCGGGCTTTGGGTTCTTTTTAAGGCTTGTAAGCTTCTGGTCCTTTTTCGGGCTTGTGGTCCTTTTTCGGGCTAGGGGTCTTTTTCGGGCTTGGGGTCCTTTTTCGGGCTTGGGGTCCTTTTTCGGATTTTGGGTGCATTTTCGGGCTTGGGATCCTTTTTAGAATTTTGGGTGCGTTTTCAGGCTTTGGATCTTTTTCGAGCTTATGGTTCTTTTTCGGGCTTGGGGTCATTTCTCGGGCTTGGGGTCATTTCTCGGGCTTGGGGTCCTTTTTCGGGCATTTTTGGGGTCTTTTCTTAGGCTTGTCTTTCTTTTACGGGCTTGGGGTGCTTTTTCAGACTTCGGTTCCTTTTTCGGCCTTGTAAGTTTGTGATCTTTTATTGGGCTTGTGGTCCTTTTTCGGGCTAAGGGTCTTTTTCGGGATCGGGGTGCTTTTTCGGGCTTAGGGTCTTTTTCGGGCTTGTTGTCCTTTTACAGGCTTGTGGTCCTTTTTCGGGCTTGGGGTCCTTTTTGAGGCTTGGGGTCGTTTTACGGGCTTGGGTTCTTTTTCGGGCTTGCGGTGCTTTTCCTGGTTTGGGGTTTTTTTTTGGGCTTGGGGTCCTATTTCGGGTTTGAGGTCCTTTTTCGAGCTTATGGTCCTTTTTTATGCTTATGGTCCCTTTTTGGGCTTGGCGTCCTTTTTCGGGCTTGGGGCCCTTATTCGGGCTTGGGGCCCTTATTCGGGCTTGGGGTCTTTTTCGGGCTTGGGAACCTTTTACAGGCTTGGGGTCCTTTTTCGGGCTTGGGGTCCTTTTTAGGGCTTGGGGTCTTTTTCGAACTTGGGGTCCTTTTTCAAGCTTGGGGCCGTTTTACAGGCTTGGGGTCTTTTTCGGGCTTGCGGTCCTTTTCCTGGCTTTGGGTCCTTTTTTGGGCTTGGGATCATATTTCGGGATTGAGGTCCTTTTTCAGGCTTATGGTTCTTTTTTGGGCTTATGGTCCCTTTTTGGGCTTCGGGTGCTTTTTCGGCCTTGGGGTCCTTTTTAAACTTGGGGTCTTTCCTTGGGCTTGTCTTTCTTTTACGGGCTTGGGGTGCTTTTTCGGACTTGGGGTCTTCTTTCGGCGTTGTAAGCTTGTGGTCCTTTATTGGGCTTGTGGTCCTTTTTCGGGCTAAGGGTCTTTTTCGGGATTGGTGTCCTTTTTCGGGCTTGGGATCTTTTTTGAGTTTATGGTCCTTTTTGGGCGTGAGCTCCTTTTCGGGCTTCGGGTCTATTTTCGGTCTTGGGGTCTTTCTTTAGGCTTGTCGTCCTTTTTTAAGCTTGAGGTCTTTTGCATGATTAGGGTCCTTTTTCAGGCTTGTAAGTTTGTGGTCCTTTTTCGGGCTTGTGGTCCTTTTTCGGGCTAAGGCACTTTTTCGGGATTGGGGTCCTTTTTCGGGCTTGGGATCTTTTTCGGGCTTGTGTTCCTTTTTCGGGCTAAGGGTCTTTTGCGGGATTGGGGTCCTCTTTCGGGCTTGGGATCATTTTCGAGCTTATGGTCTTTTTTGGGCGTGGGGTCCTTTTCGGGCTTGGGGTCTATTTTCCGCCTTGGGGTCTTTCTTTAGGCTTGTCGTCCTTTTTGGGCTTGGGGTCTTTTGCATGCTTGGGGTCCTTTTTCAGGCTTGTAAGTTTGTGGTCCTTTTTCGGGCTTATGGTCCTTTTTCGGGCTAAGGGTCTTTTTCGGGATTGGGGTCCTTTTTCTGGCTAGGGGTCCTTTTTCGGGGTTGGGGTCCTTTTTCGGGCTTGGGGTCCTTTTTCGGGCTTGGGGTCCTTTTTCGGGCCTGAGGTTCTTTTTCGGCCTTGGGGTTGTTTTTCGGGCTTGGGGTCCTTTTTTGGGCTTAGGATTCTTTTTTGGGCTTGGTTTCATTTTTGAAGCTTGAGGTCCTTTTTCGAGCTTGGGATCCTTTTTCGGGCTTGGGACCCTTTTTCGGGCTTGGGGTCTTATTTCTGGCGTGGGGTCCTTTTTCGAACTTGGAGTCCTTTTTCGGGCTTGGGGTCCTTTTTCGGGCTTAGGGTCCTTCCACTGGCTTGTGGTCCTTGCACTGGCTTGGGGTCCTTTTTCGTGGTTGGGATCCTTTTTCGGGCTTGTAGTCCTATTTCGGGCTTGGGGTCCTTTTTCTGGCTTGGGGTCGTTTTTCGAAATTGTGATTCTTTTTCGGGCTTGTGGTTATTTTTCGGCTTGGGGTCTTTTTCGGGCTTGGGGTCCTTTTTCGGGCTTGGGGTCCTTTTTTGGGCCTGAGGTTCTTTTTCGGCCTTGGGGTTGTTTTTCGGGCTTGGGGTCCTTTTTTGGGCTTGGGGTCCTTTTTCGGGCTTGGAGTCCTTTTTCGGGCTTGGAATCCTTTTTCGGGCTTGGGGTCCTTTTTCGGGATTGGGGTCCTTTTTTGAGCTTGTTGTCCTTTTTCGGGCTTTGGGTTCTTTTTCGGGCTTGGGGTCCTTTTTCGGGCCTGAGGTCTTTTTTCGGGCTTGGGGTTGTAAGCTTATGGTCCTTTTTCGAGCTTGTGGTCCTTTTTCGGGCTAGGGGTCTTTTTCGGGCTTGGGGTTCTTTCGGATTTGGAGTTCTTTTTCAGGCTTGGGGTCCTTTTTCGAATTTGGGGTTCTTTTTCGGGCTTGAGATCTTTTTCGAGCTTAGGTTTCCTTTTCAGGCTTGGGGTCCTTTTTCGGGCCAGGGGTACTATTTCGAGCTAGGGGTCCGTTTTCGGGCTTGGGGTCCGTTTTTCGGACTTGGGATCTTTTTGGGGCTTGGGGTCCTTTTTTCGGGTTTGGGATCCTTTTTCGAGCTTGTGGTCCTTTTCCGGGCTAGGGGTCTTCTTCGGGCTTGGGGTTCTCTTTCGGATTTGGAGTTCTTTTTCGGGTTTGGGGTCCTTTTTCGAATTTGGGGTTCTTTTTCGGACTTGAGATCTTTTTCGAGCTAGGTTTCTTTTTCGGGCTTGGGGTCTTTTTCGGGCGTGGGGTCCTTTCTCGGGCTCGTGGTCCTTTTTTGAGCTTGGGGTCCTTTTTCAGGCTTGGGGTCCTTCTTCGGGCTTGGGGTCGTTTTCGGGCTTGCGGTCCTTCTTCGGGCTTGGGGTCCTTTTTCGGACTTAGGATCCTTTTTTGGGCTTGGGTTCATTTTTGGGGCTAGGGGTCCTTTTTCGGGCTTGTCGTCCTTTTCGGGCTTGGGGTCCTTTTACTGGCTTGGGGTCGTTTTTCGAAATTATGTTCCTTTTTCGGGCTTGGGGTCTTTTTCGAGCTTGGGGTTCATTTTCGGGCTTGGGGTCCTTCCACTGGCTTGGGATACTTTTTTGGGCTTAGGGTCGCTGTTCAGGAATGGAGTCCATTTTCAAGCTTGGGGTCCTTTTTCGAGCTTAGGGTCCTTTTTCGAGCTTGGGGTCCTTTTTCGGGCTTGGGGTCGTTTTCGGGCTTGGGATCCTCTTTCAGGCTTTTCTTTTTCGAGCTTGGGGTCCTTTTTCGGGTTTGTGGATCGTCTTTCTGGCTTGATGTCCTTTTTTGGGGTATGGGTCCTTTTTCGGGCTTTGGGTCCTTTTTCGGGATTGGGTTCCTTTTTGGGCTCGGTGTATATTTTCAGGCTTGTAATTTTGTGGTCCTTTTTTGGGCTTGTGGTCATTTTTCGGGCTAGGGGTCTTTTTCTGGCTTGGGGTCTTTTTTCGTGTATGTGGTCCTTTTTCGGGCTTGGGGTCCTTTTTCGGATTTGGAGTCCTTTTTCGTGCTAGGGGTCTTTTTAGAAATTGGGGTTCTTTTTCGGACTTGGGATCTTTTTCGAGCTTAGGGTTATTTTTCGGGCTTGGGGTCCTTTTTCGGGCTAGAGGTCCTTTTTCGGGCTTGGGGTCCTTCTTTAGGCTTGTCGCCCATTTCCGGGCTTGGGGTGCTTTTTCAGGTTTAGGGTCGTTTTTCGGGCTTGGGGTCGTTTTTCGGGTTTGGAGTGCTTTTCGGGCTTGGAGTCCTTTTTCGGGCTTGTGGTCCTTTTTCGGGCTAGGGGTCTTTTGCAGGCATGGGGTCCTTTTTCGGGCTTGGGCTCCTTTTCGGATTTGGGGTTCTATTTCGTGCTCGTGGTCCTTTTTAGAATTTGGGGTTCTTTTTCGGGCTTGGTGTCCTTGCTCGGGCTCGAAGTCCTTTTTCGGGCTTGGGGTCCTTTTCGGATTTGGGGTCCTTTTTGGGCTTAGGGTCCTTTTTCGAATTTGGGGTCCTTTTTCGGGCTTGGAACGTTTTTCGAGCTTACGGTTCTTTTTCGAGCTTGGGGTCCTTCTCGGGCTTGGGGTCCTTTTTCATATTGGGGGTCTTTTTCGGGCATAGGATCCTTTTCGGGCTTGGGTCCTTTTTCAGGCTTGGGATCCTTTTTCGGGCTTGGGGTCTTTTTCGTGTTTGGGGTCCTTTTTCGGGATTAGTTCTTTTTTTGGGCTTGTGGTCTTTTTCGGGTTTGGGGAACTTTTTCGGGCGTGGGGTCCTTTTTCGGGCTTGGGGTCCTTTTTAGTACCGGGTCCTTTTTCGGGCTTGGGGTCCTCTTTCTGGCTTATATCCTTTTTCGGGCTTTGGGTCCTTTTTCGGACCTGGCGTCTTTTACGGGTTTTGGGTCTTTATTGAGCTTGTGGTCCTTTTTCATTCTTGGGGTCCTTTTGCGGGCTTGGGGTCCTTTCTCAGGCTTGGGGTCCTTTATCGGGCTTGGGGTGCTTTATGGGCTTGTAGTCTTTTTTGGATTTGGGATTTGGGGTGTATTTTCGGGCTTGGGGTCCTTTTTAGAATTTGGGGTTCGTTTTCAGGCTTTGAATCTTTTTCGAGCTTATGGTTCTTTTTTGGGCCCTTTTTCGGTGTTGGGGTTTTTTTTTAACTTGGGGTCTTTCTTTAGGCTTGTCGCCAATTTTCGAGCTTGGGGTGCTTTTTCAGGCTTGGGATCCTTTTTCGGGCTTGTGGTCCCTTTTCGGGCTTGATGTGCTTTTCGGGCTTAGAGTCCTTTTTCTGGCTTGGGGTCCTTTTACGGGCTTGTGGTTTTTTTGAGGCTAGGAGTCTTTATTGGGCTTGGGGCTCTTTTTCGGGCTTGGGGTCTTTTATCGGGCTTGTGGTGCTTTTCGGGCTTGGAGTCCTTTTTCGGGCTTGGGGTCCTTTTTCGGGCTCGGAATCCTTTTCGGATTTGGGGTTCTGTTTTGGGTTTGGGGTCCTTTTAAGGATTTGGGATTCTTTTTCGGGCTAGGGGTCCTTTACGGATTTGGGTTATGTTTCGGGCTTAGGGTCCTTTTTCGGGCTTGGGGTCCTTTTTCGGCTTTGGGGTCCTTTTTCGGGCTTGGGGTCCTTTTTCGGGCTTGGGTCCTTTTTCGGGCTTGGGGTCGTTTACGGGCTTGAGAATTTTTCGGGCTTGGGGTTCTTTTTCTGGCTTATGGTCCTTTTTGGGGCTTGTGGTCCTTTTCGGGCTTGGAGTCCTTTTTCGGGCTTGGGGTATTTTTCGGGCTTGGGGTCCATTTTCGGGCTTGGGGTCTTTATCGGGCTTGGGGTCCTTTTGCAGTCTTGTGGTCTTTTTCGGGCTTGTCGTCATTTTTCGGGCTTGGGGTGTTTTTTCGGGCTTGTGATTCTTTTATGGCTTGGGGTCCTTTTTCGGGCTTGGGGTCCTTTTTCGGGCTTGGGGTTCTTTTTCGGGTTTGTGGATCGTCTTTCGGGCGTGGGGTCGTTTTTTGGGGTATGGGTCCCGTTTTTGGTTTCGGTCTTTTTTCGGGCTTGGGGTCCTTTTTCGGGCTTAGGGTCCTTTTTCGGGCTTTGGGTTCTTTTTAAGGCTTGTAAGCTTCTAGTCCTTTTTCGGGCTTGTGGTCCTTTTTCGGGCTAGGGGTCTTTTTCGGGCTTGGGGTCCTTTTTCGGGCTTGGGGTCCTTTTTCGGATTTTGGGTGCATTTTCGGGCTTGGGATCCTTTTTAGAATTTTGGGTGCGTTTTCAGGCTTTGGATCTTTTTCGAGCTTATGGTTCTTTTTCGGGCTTAGGGTCATTTCTCGGGCTTGGGGTCATTTCTCGGGCTTGGGGTCCTTTTTCGGGCATTTTTGGGGTCTTTTCTTAGGCTTGTCTTTCTTTTACGGGCTTGGGGTGCTTTTTCAGACTTCGGTTGCTTTTTCGGCCTTGTAAGTTTGTGATCTTTTATTGGGCTTGTGGTCCTTTTTCGGGCTAAGGGTGTTTTTCGGGATTGGGGTGCTTTTTCGGGCTTGGGATCTTTGTCGAGCTTATGGTCCTTTTTGGGCGTGGGGTCCTTTTCGGGCTTGGGGTCTATTTTCGGTCTTGGGGTCTTTCTTAAGGCTTGTCGTCCTTTTTTGGGCTTGGGGTCTTTTGCATGCTTGGGGTCATTTTGCAGGCTTGTAGGTTTGTGGTCCTTTGTCGGGCTTGTGGTCCTTTTTCGGGATAAGGGTCTGTGTCGGGATTGGGGTCCTTTTTCAGGCATGGGGTACTTTTTCGTGCTAGGGGTCCTTTTTCGAGCTTGGGTTCCTTTTTCGGGCTTGGGGTCGTTTTTCGGGCTTGGGGTCTTTTTCGGGCTTAGGGTCCTTTTTCGGGATTGGGGTCCCTTTTCGGGCCTGAGGTTCTTTTGCGGGCTTGGGGTTCTTTTTCGGGCTTGGGGTCCTTTTTCGGGCTTGGGGTCCTTTTTCGGGCTTGGGGTCCATTTTCGGGCTTGGGATCCTTTTTCGGGCTTGAGGTCCTTTTTCGGGCTTGGGGTCCTTTTTTTGAGCTTGGGGTCCTTTTTCGGGCTTTGGGTTCTTTTCCGGGATTGGGGTCCTTTTTCGGGCCTGAGGTCTTTTTTCGGGCTTGGGGTCCTTTTCGGGCGTGGGGCCTTTCTTCGGGCTTGGGGTTGTTTTTCGAATTTGGGGTTTTTTTCGGGCTTAGGATTCTTTTTTGGGCTTGGTTTCATTTTTGAAGCTTGGAGTCCTTTTTCGGGCTTGGGATCCTTTTTCGGGATTGGGGTCTTTTTTCTGACGTGGGGTCCTTTTTCGAACTTGGAGTCCTTTTTCGGGCTTGCGGTCCTTTTACTGGCTTGGGGTCGTTTTTCGAAATTATGTTCCTTTTTCTGGCTTGCGGTCTTTTTCGAGCTTGGGGTTCACTTTCGGGATTGGGGTCCTGCCACTGGCTTGGGGTCCTTTTTCGTGGTTGGGATCTTTTTCGGGCTTGTAGTCCTCTTTCGGGCTTAGGGTCCTTTTTCGGGCTTAGGGTCCCTTTTCAGGAATGGAGTCCTTTTTCAGGCTTGGGGTCCTTTTTCGAGCTTGGGGTCCTTTTTCGGGCTTGGGGTTCTTTTCGGGCTTCCGGTCCTTTTTCAGGTTTGTGATCTTTATCGGGCATGGGGTCCTTTTTCGGGTTTATGAATCGTCCTTCGGGCTTGAGGTCCTTTTTGGGGTATGGGTCGTATTTTTGAGCTTTGGGTCCTTTTTCGGGCTTGGGGTCCTTTTTCAGGCTTGTAATTTTGTGGTCCTTTTTCGGGCTTCTGGTCCTTTTTCGGGCTTGGGGTCTTTTGCAGGCTTGGGGTCCTTTTCGGGCTTGGGTCCTTTTTCTGGCTTGGGGTCATTTTTCGAGCTTGTGGTCCTTTTTCGGGATGGGGGTCTTTTGCGGGCTTGGGGTCCTTTTTCGGGCTTATGGTCCTTTCTCGGGCTGCGAGTCTTTCTTTAGGCTTGTCGTCCATTTTCTGGCTTTGGGTGCTTTTTCCGGCTTGGGGTCCATTTTCGGGCTTGTGGTCCTTTTTCGGGCTAGGGGTCTTTTTCGGGCTTGTGGTCCTTTTTCGGGTTTGGTGCCCTTTTTCGTACTTGGGGTCTTTTTTCGGGCTTGGGGTTCTTTTTCGAATTTAGGGTTCTTTTTCGGGTTTGGGATCTTCTTCGAACTTAGGGTTCTTTTTCGGACTTGGGGTCCTTTTTCGGGTCTGGGGTACTTTTTCGGGCTAGGGGTCCTTTTTTGAGCTTGGGGTCCTTTTTCGGGCTTGGGATCCTTTTTCGATCTTGGGGTCCTTTTTCGGGCTTGGGGTCCTCTTTCGGACTTAAGATCCTATTTTGGGCTTGGGTATATTTTTGGAGCTTGGGGTCCTTTTTCGGGCTAGGGGTTCTTTTTCGGGCGTGGGATCCTTTTTCAGGCTTGGGGTCCTTTTTCGAACTTGCGGTCTTTTTCGGACTTGGGGTTCATTTTCGGGCTTGGGGTCTTTTCCGGGCTTGGGGTTCATTTTCGGGCTTGGGGTCCTTCCACTGGCTTGGGGTACTTTTTCGGGCTTAGGGTCCCTGTTCAGGCATGGAGTCCATTTTCAAGCTTGGGGTACTTTTTCGAGCTTGGGGTCCTTTTTCGAGCTTGGTGTCCTTTTTCGGGCTTGGGATCCTTTGCGGGCTTGGGATCCTTTTTCAGGCTTGTTGTCTTTTTCGAGCTTGAAGTCCTTTTTCGGGCTTGGGGTCCTTTTTCGGGTTTGTGGATCGTCTTTCTGGCTTGAGGTCCTTTTTTGGGGTATGGGTCCTTTTTCGGGCTTTGGGTCCTTTTTCGGGCTTGGGGTCCTTTTTCGGGCTGGGTGTATTTTTTCATGCTTGTAATTTTGTGGTCCTTTTTTGGGCTTGTGGTCATTTTTCGTGCTAGGGGTCTTTTTCTGGCTTGGGATCTTTTTTCGGGCTTGTGGTCCTTTTTCGAGCTTTGGGTCCTTTTTCGGATTTGGAATCTTTTTTCGGGCTAGGGGTCCTTTTTAGAATTTGGGGTTCTTTTTCGGACTTGGGATCTTTTTCGAGCTTAGGGTTATTTTTCGAGCTTGGGGTCCTTTTTCGGGCTTGAGGTCCTTTTTCGGGCTTATGGTCCTTCTTTAGGCTTGTCGCCCATTTTCGGGCTTGGGGTGCTTTTTCAGGCTTAGGGTCCTTTTTCGGGCTTGGGTCATTTTTCGGGTTTGAAGTGCTTTTCGGGCTTGGAGTCCTTTTTCGGGCTTGTGGTCCTTTTTCGGGCTAGAGGTCTTTTGCAGGCTTGGGTCCTTTGCGGATTTGGGGTTCTGTTTCGTGCTTGTGGTCCTTTTTAGAATTTGGGGTTCTTTTTCGGGCTTGGGGTCCTTGCTCGGGCTTGAAGTCCTTTTTCGGGCTTAGGGTCCTTTTCGGATTTGGGGTCCTTTTTGGGCTTGTGTCGTTTTTCGAATTTGGGGTCCTTTTTCGGGCTTGGAGTATTTTTCGAGCTTAGGGTTCTTTTTCGGGCTTGGGGTCCTTCTCGGGCTTGGGGTCCTTTTTCGTATAAGGGTTCTTTTTCGGGCATGGGATCCTTTTCGGGCTTGGGGTCCTTTTTCGAGCTTGGGATCCTTTTTCGGGCTTGGGGTCCTTTTTCTGGTTTGGGGTCCTTTTCGAGCTTAGTTCTTTTCTAGGCTTGTGGTCTTTTTCGGGTTTTGAGTACCTTTTCGGGCGTGGGGTCATTTTTCGGGCTTGGGGTCTTTTTCGTAGCGGGTCCTTTTTCGGGCTTGGGGTCCTCTTTCTGGCTTATATCTTTTTTCGGGCTTGGGTCCTTTTCCGGACTTGGCGTCTTTTTCGGGCTTTGGGTCTTTATTGTACTTGTGGTCCTTTTTCGGGATTGGGGTGCTTTTTCATTCTTGGGGTCCTTTTGCGGGCTTGGGGTCCTTTTTCGGGCTTGGTTTTTTTTCGGGCTTGGGGTCGTTCTTCGGGCTTGAGGTCCTTTTTTTGACCGTGTGCCTTTTTCGGGCTTGGGGTCCTTTTGCGGGCTAGGGGTCCTTTTTCGGGCTTGGGGTCTTTTTGGCCTTGGGTTCCTTTTTTGGCGTTGGGTTCCTTTTTCGGGCTTGGGGTCCTTTTTCGGGCTTGGGGTCCTTTTTCGGGCTTGAGGTCCTTTTTCGGGCTTATGGTCCTTTTTGAGCTTGGGGTCCTTTTTAGGGCTTGGGGTCCTTTTCGGGCTTGATGTCCTTTTTTGGGCTAGGGTTCCTTTTTCGGGCTTGGGATGTTTTTCCGGGCTTGGGGTATTTTTTCGCGCTTGGTGTTCTTTTTTGGGCTTGGGGTCCTTTTTCGGGCTTGGGGTCCTTTATCGGGCTTGGGGTGCTTTTCGGACTTAGAGTCCGTTTTCGGATTTGGGATTTGGGGTGCATTTTCGGGCTTGGGGTCCTTTTTAGAATTTGGGGTTCGTTTTCAGGCTTTGAATCTTTTTCGAGCTTATGGTTCTTTTTTGGGCTTGTGGCCTTTTTTCTGTCTTGGGTTTTTTTTTGGGCTTGGGGTCTTTCTTTTGGCTTGTCGCCCATTTTCGAGCTTGGGGTGCTTTTTCAGGCTTGGGGTGCTTTTTCAGGCTTGGGATCCTTTTTTGGGCTTGTGGTCTTTTTTCGGGCTTGGGGTCGTTTACATGCTTGAGAACTTTTTCGGGCTTGGGGTCCTTTTTCTGGCTTATGGTCCTTTTTTGGGCTTGGGGTCCTTTTTCGGGCTTGTGGTTTTTTTTTTGGCTTGGGGACCTTTTTCGGGCTTGGGGTCCTTTTTCGGGCTTGGGGTCCATTTTCGGGCTTGGGGTCTTTATCGGGCTTGGGGTCTTTTTCGGGCTTGGGGTCCTTTTTCGGGCTTGTGGTCTTTTTCGGGCTTGTATTCCTTTTTTTGGGCTAGGGGTCTTTTTTCGGGCTTGGGGTGTTTTTTCGGGCTTGTGATCCTTTTATGGCTTGGGGTCCTTTTTCGGGCTTGGGGTCCTCTTTGGGCGTGGGGTCCTTTTCGATCTTGGGGTCTATTTTCGGTCTTGGGGTCTTTCTTTAGGCTTGTCGTCCTTTTTTGTGCTTGGGGTCTTTTGCATGCTTGGGGTCCTTTTTCAGGCTTGTAAGTTTGTGGTCCTTTTTCGGGCTTATGGTCCTTTTTCGGGCTAAGGGTCTTTGTCGATATTGGGGTCCTTTTTCTGGCTTGGAGTCCTTTTTCAGGCATGGGGTACTTCTTCGTGCTAGGGGTCCCTTTTTGGGCTTGGGGTCCTTTTTCGGGCTTGGGGTCCTTTTTCGGGCTTGGGGTCCATTTTTGAGCTTGGGGTCCTTTTTCGGGCTTTGGGTCCATTTTTGAGCTTGGGGTCCTTTTTCGGGCTTTGGGTTCTTTTTCGGGCTTGGGGTCCTTTTTCGTGCCTGAGGTCTTTTTTCGGGCTTGGGGTCCTTTTCGGGCGTGGGGTCTTTCTTCGGGCTTGGGGTTCTTTTTCGAATTTGGGGTTTTTTCGGGCTTAGGTTTCTTTTTTGGGCTTGGTTTCATTTTTGAAGCTTGGAGTTCTTTTTCGGGCTTGGGATCCTTTTTCGGGCTTGGGATCCTTTTTCGGGCTTGGGATCCTTTTTCGGGCTTGGGGTCTTTTTTCTGGCGTGGGGTCCTTTATCGAATTTGGAGTTCTTTTTCGGGCTTGGGCTCTTTTTTCGGGCTTGGGGTCTTTTTTCGGGCTTGGGATCCTTTTTCGGGCTTAGGGTCCTTTTTCTGGCTTGGGGTCGTTTTTCGAAATTGGAGTTCTTTTTCGGGCTTGTGGTTATTTTTCGGCCTCGGGCCCTTTTTTGGGCTTGGGGTTCTTTTTCGTGCTTGGGGTCATTTTTCGATCTTGTGGTCCTCTTTCGGGCTTGGGGTCCTTTTTCGGGCTTGGGATCTTTTTTCGGGCTTGTAGTTCTCTTTCGGGCTTGGGGTCCTTTTTCGGGCTTGGGGTCCCTTTTCAGGCTTGGAGTCTCTTTGCAGGCTTGGGGTCATTGTTCGAGCTTGGGGTCCTTTTTCGGGCTTTGGGTTCTTTTTCGGGCTTAGGGTCCTTTTTCGGTCCTGAGGTCCTTTTTCGGGCTTGGGATCTTTTTCGAGCTTATGGTTTTTCGGGCGTGGTGTACTTGTCGGGCTTGGGGTCTATTTTCGGGCTTGGGGTCAATTTTCGGGCTTGGGGTCTATTTTCGGGCTTTAGGTCTTTCTTTAGGCTTGTCGTCCTTTTTTAGGCTTGGGATGCTTTTTCGGGCTTGGGGTCCATTTTCGGGCCTCAGGTAATTTTTCGGGCTTGTGGTCCTTTTTGGGGCTTTGGGTCCTTTTTCGGGCTGGCGGTCCTTTCGGGCTAGGGGTCTTTTTCGGACTTGTTGTCCTTTTTCGGGCTTGGGGTCCTTTTTCGGGCCTGGGGGCCTTTTTTGAGCTTGGGGTCCTTTTTCGGGCTTTGGGTTCTTTTTCGGGACTGGGGTCCTTTTTCGGGCCTGAGGTCCTTTTTCGGGTTTGGGGTCCTTTTCGGGCTTAGGGTCCTTTTTCGGGCTTGGGGTCCTTTTTCGTGATTGGGGTCCTTTTTCGGGCTTGGGGCCCTTATTCGGGCTTGGGGTCTTTTTCGGGCTTTTGTCCTTTAACAGGCTTGGGGTCATTTTGCGGACTTGGGGTCCATTTTCGGGCTGGGGGTCTTTTTCGAGCTTGGGGTCCATTTTCGGGCTTGGGGTCGTTTTACGGGCCTGGGGTGCTTTTGGGCTTGGAGTCCTTTTTCGGAATTTGTAAGTAGGGGTTTGCCCACTACTCGGGTTCTTGTTTGCCCGGCGAACCCTTCTTTTCAGGGCGGCCTAGGTGCCTCTACAGAATTTCGGATTTTCGTAACAAACAAAAAGGGAAAAACAAATAAACTAAATTTTACCGTGTTTATTCTTCTGATTATCTCCACTGCTGCTGCTGTTGAGCTGCTACTGCTGGGTGGAAAGGTGGGTGGTCTCGTCCGACCGGCCGGGACAGCAACGGCCGAGTTCTCCTTGGAGTATTGTTTGCTGCTCCGGCAGCGGTCCTTTGCAATTAGCTAGGGAGGTGAGCGTGGCTCGTTTGTTGGAACCTCCCTAGCGACGATGGTGACGAATCACCGGATTCGTTTGCTCCCCGCAAAGAATCCCGGAAGACACCGCAGTGTTCTTCCCAGGCGGATCCGTTGTCCTACCTGCTTCGCCCTCCTTGGCTGTTAGCTGGAAAGGAGAGCAAGGCTCGTTCGGCTTATCCTTCCCAGCGAGGGCGGATCGGTGCTTCTAGATCCTTCACGGTTAGCCGGGGAAGCGAGAGCTCCTTTACACTTAGCTTCCCACAAACGGCGATCTAGCACCACACAAGAGCACTCGAACCACAGGCAGACACTTTTGCAGATATTTCTGCTCACCATACACGGACTGCCGTGAATCTTCAAAAACCTATCTCGATCGAGACACAAAACGACTGTTCACAAACGTGGTTCGAAGCTAACTATCCTGGCTCCGATGGCTACCTCTTGCTCGATGTCAATATGCCACTCCACCTTCCACCACCACCGTCGCTGTCACCCGCTGAGTAGCGTATTCAGCAATCGTTTTTGCCAGCAAGTGGAAAATTGAAGCCTATCTAAACTCTACTGTTAATTCACAAACATGCAACAAAAATTATCTAATCTAGCTATGTCAACAAAAACGTTCATGGTTAAAAAAACAAATGAAATTTACATCAAAACATGAACGAACATATTGAACAGCGGTGAGTCTAATTTTATGTAAACAACACACTCTACGGAGTGTATACCCAATAAATGGTATATTTCCACCCAGTGCTAAATTGTTACCCTGACGGGTTACAATCTCGCCCACACCGGGTGGAAAAAAAATTGGCAACAATTTTTTCTTACCTAACACCTAACACCGATACAATAATAATGAACGAAATGAATAATTAAATAAATAAACAAAGAAAAACTAACTACACCTAATCATTTCTACCGCAATTTATAAATTTTCATCTCAGAACTAATCGACCGGATGTCCTAACCGGTGAACTGTTTGTCTGTGTTGGGTCTGATAATACTGACAGCATACGCGAAGCGAGAGGTCGTCAGCCATCGTCATTACTCGGTTATGGGTTGAACCCTAAATCCAATCTGAAAACAAGATTGGTAACAACTCGAAATTCCCAAAATTCTGCAAGTGGCATTGACAATTTTCAATGTCCCAACTTGCAGGGGAACGGTTGTCGACATTATTTTGTTCGTTTTTTTTTCGACTGTCCAGAAATGCCTCGTGTTCTTACGGTACCAGTACTACACGCCTGTGTTGGGGTTTCTATCCAAATACATTCATACAATTATCCCATTCATTCATCCTCAATCACTGGCCTACTCGATCATTCACATTCCGATAAGTACTTCGAATTGACCCCAAAACAATTTTATCTAATCATTCACTCGAACATTCATTCACTCTGTTCGATTCCACACTCATACATTCACACATACAATACCGCTTAACACGTCATCATTTCTCACAGACATTCCGGACAAAAAGTTTTTATATTCGTCCCTTTTCGCCTCAAAACGCTTCGTACATGGCAAAAGAAACGTTTGAGAGGGACCAAAGAATGTCTTTCGCATAATTTAAACAGATCAAAATGATTCCCGCTGGAATCAAACGAACCACCCCAGGTTTAACCACAAACCCAAAATTATGCGAAATAAAATTTTATTATTTGATTCGAAATCGAAAACGCGGTATCGTTTTACCCCATTCGCACTTCCACTCATACTACTCTGATCCAAATCGGGCTACACTTGCATGATGCAGAGCATTGATGCGAACATCGGGGAAACTGTCAAAATTGATGATGATATTTTCATCCATCTGAATGGATGAATGAATCATCCTCAAAATATAAATAAAAATAAAACAGTTCGCGAAATCGGTTCGCAAACTGTTTTTATTATTCCGTTTACGGTCGGTCCCGGAGTAGTGGAACCACTCACGCGAACGAAGTGTTCCCGGCGAAGAGGGAAAAGGTGTTTTTTTTTATATAGTGATTAGTGACCCAAATAAGGAGATATTTTATATAATTTAGTGCACCCGTAGGTGCGTAGGACACCCCCTAGTGAAAGGGGTTTTGAATAAATTTGTTTTGCCGGACACGGCGGAAAGTGATGTATTTGATGCGGCCGGGGACCACGGTGTGTTTATTGAAGTGGATAATTCTATCCTTCCGTGGCCAAGACGGGTCCCCGACCATACATTAAGTGGGATAATTTGATTACCTCACTGCGTGAGTGGGGCGCAAAAGAATTTTGCTTCTCTTTGCCGAACACGGCAGGTAGTGTATTTAGATGCGTCCGGTGCCCGGGATAACGGCACGGTATAAGATTAGTGTTTTTAGTAGAGTATTCCACCATACCGTAGTCGTCACCGGGGCCGGAGCATATATTTCGTGCGAGTGTTTGTTTACCACACTGCGTGAGTGTGGCTCTGAAAAATTGCCAGAAGGTGTTGGAGAACCTTCTCGCGGCAGAGTTGGTCTTCCACAGTAAAAATAGAGAAGACGGAGAAATGTTTATTGTTTTTTTATTCGGACCAAAGTCCGTGTTGTTGCCGTCGTGAACTGACGGCTGCTTTCGGAAAACTCCCAAGTGAGTAATCCATATAAAAGCATACCGTCAGTCCACAGACGGCACGGAAAAGTTTTTTTTATGCTGGTTTAAGGAGATTCGCTGGCCAAACTCCGAGATTTTTACCTGCTAAATCCTCCAGCTCGTAGGAGGACACACCCTTTCTTGAGACAATTTTTGCCGGTAAGTATTGTGGTCCAAGTTTAGCATTGTAAGACTCGAGTGCATTCGACAACTTCATGTTTCGACGGTACACCATTTGTCCCGTTTCAAAAGGTTTGGAGAACTTTCGATGACGCAAGTTGTACTGATGTCGAATGCCCTCGCTTGCCTTTGCCAAATTTTTGACCACAATCTCCCGGATTTTGTCTATCTGTTGGTGTCTTGTTTCTAGGTCACCCTCACCGGAAATCCTGCTGAAGTCATCGGCAGATGCCATTTCACACCCGTGTATAATGAAATGAGGACTAAACCCAGTGGAGGAATGAACGGTAGTATTTAGGATGCGCTCCACATCGGTGATGTGGACATCCCAATTGCGCTGCTCGGTTCGAGCATATGCCCGGATTGCGGTGTTTATCGAGCGATTTGTTCGCTCCACTGGGTTAGCCTGCGAATGATAGCGGGAGTTCAGCCAATGTTTGACGTTGGTTTCTTTTATGAATTGACTGAACTCCTTCGAGGTGAAAGTGGAGGCATTGTCGCTTAGCAGAGTTTCCGGGCTGCCATGGCGATTGAACCACTGTTCGCGCAGTATCGTACAGAGTGACGTACTAGCGATTTTGCGAACGGGGGTTAACATGACGTACTTACTGAAGACGTCGAGGACGATTAGCAAGTGTTGATTGCCACGTTTGCTTTTTGGAAGAGGACCAATATAGTCCACAGAAACCATTCGCCATGGTGCATTAGTCGCACGCGACTTACCCATTTCGGGCTGGACTGGGACGAAAGGGGCTTTGATTTCCTTGCACGTCCCACATTCTCGAATAAACTTTCGTACTTCAGATCCCATACGAGGCCAGTAATATCGTAACTGCACTTCGTGGATCGTTTTATCGTATCCCACGTGAAGCAAATTTTCGTGGGTACGTTGAATCAAATCTTGACGGAACTCGGGTGCTGGGACGAGTTTCCAACTTAACCGCGAGTCGCACGGAACAACTTTCGAGTTGCCATACTTGAAAAGTTGATCATTTTCTACTTTGAAGTCGGCATAGTCGTCAGGATTTTGGATAACTTTGGACTTCATGGAACAGTACCAGTCTGAGGTAGACAAAGCTGAAACGGCTGCTACGGCCCGGGATAACGCATCTGGAACGACATTGTCCTTGCCTTTCCGGTGCTCAATAGATATGTCGTAGAGTTGCAATTCTAAACTCCAATGACTCAAACGTGAACTGGTTTTCCATTTAGTCTTCAGTATCCATGTAATCGAATCAGTGACCAGTCGAAAATGATAACCTTCCAAGTAACCTCGAAAGTGTTCAACCGCCATTATCACCGCCAGACCTTCCTTTTCAGTTGCATGATAGTTCCTTTGGGGAGTGGTCAGTTTGTGCGAAAAGTAAGCAACTACTTTCTCACCCTCGGGATACTCCTGCACCAGAACAGCAGCGACTGCTACGTCACTAGCGTCTGTCTGAAGAATGAATTCTTTGGAGAAGTCTGGTGGGACTAAAACTGGAGGAGTGACTAGAAGTTCCTTAATTTTAAGGAACGCGAGTTCTGCCTCGGAGTTCCAAACTAAGCTCTTGGTTTTCGTTTTGAGCAGATCGGTCAAGGGAGCAGTGACCTCACTGAACCGATCAATGAAACGGCGGTAATAACCGCACATCCCGAGGAAACGACGAAGTTTCGTCACGGTAACCGGTCTCTCGTAGTCGAGAATCGGCTGAATTTTGTCAGGATTGACCTTGAGTCTGTCCCGATTCAACAAATAACCAAGAAACTTTAGTTCGGGGACTCCAAAACGGGATTTTTCCAAATTGATGGTTAGATTGGCTCTTGCTAGACAATCGGCCACTGCTTTGAGCAACTGTATGTGATGCTCGAACGTTTCGCTTACCATGATGATGTCATCTAGGTAGACGAAAACGTAAGGTTCCCATTTACCGCGTCCTAGAACCTGGTCCATCAGTCTCGCCAGAGTAGCGGGGCTGTTGACGAGACCAAATGGTAGACGGGTAAATTGGAACATACCCCTGCCGGGAACACTGAAAGCGGTATATTTGCGACTATCCTTAGCCAGGGGCACCTGGAGAAAGGCCTCCTTCAAGTCTATGGTAGACAGGTACTTCGCCTTGGGTAAGCCGCCCAATATTCGCCCAGGGTGGGGCAGAGGGTATGCATCCCGTACAGTACGCTCATTGAGAGGCCTAGCGTCTAGACAAAGGCGGATTGAGTCGTCTGGTTTCGTGACCGCCACAATATTAAGCGACCAATCCGAATCAGACTCCTCGATAATTCCCATAGACCGCCATCGGTCAACCTCTTCCCAGACCTTTGACAGTTTCTTTGGGCTCATGTGATAAGGATATCGGCAAACGGGTGTCGAACCTTGGAATTCATCTTTGATGACAATCCTGTGCTCTGTGAATGAGGTTGGGTTTAGCTTTCCGGGCTCTACTGCCTGGAAACACTTCTTTACTTCTTCTACGCGCGCTAACTGTTCCGAAGTGAGTATCGACTCAAGCGGTACTTCATCTTCTTCGTCGTCTTCCGATTCCTGACCTGAGTTCAACAGAGCACAGTTTTGTATCTCAGGAGAAATCCCAAAGGCGCGCCAAAAGTCCATACCTAGAATGGAGTTGACGGTCAGATGCTCTACTACAAGAGTGCATAGGACCTTTGTCAAATTTTGAAAAGTATACGGGAGATACGCTTGTCCAATGATTGGAAAGGATTGACCATTTGCAGAACGTAGTTCGAATGGTCGTTCCAACCTTTTCAAGGGACTTTTCGAAAACTTTCGGTATAGCTTTTTAGTTATAATTGTGGCGTTACTACCACTGTCGAGCAAGGCTTTGAAGGATTTGCCGTACACAGCGACTATTGCAAATGGACGGTTATCGAACGGGTCGTCAAGGACGATGGTTTCGACAGACAACGAATTATCATAGTCCTCATCACGAGCCGGTCGAAAACTGTCGTAAATCTGGGGATGGATTGTTAGTTGTTCTTTGGAGCGCTGCTTTACTGCCAACTGCGACTTCAGTTGGCTCTGATCCCGTTTTTTAGGCAGTAAGGGCAACGAGAAACATCAAAACCTTTAAACGCACACACGATGCAGAACACCCGCTTTGGTTTCCGACATCCCTCATGTTCGTGTCCTTTGTCTCCACAATTGTAGCAGACGCCGAGCACGGGAGGACGATGCTTTTCCACCAAATACTCCAGACACATTATAGGTTTCTGCGGTGGTTCTGTAGGTTTTTGATTGTTTCCCTCGAGATTCTTGCCATCCTGATTCCCTTGCTGTTTCTTTTTCTGGTTGTCAGGAGGCTTGTTTGAATCAAGACCTGCCGGTTTGGCATTCTTGCTCCAAAACGTTTTGGATTTTGCGTTGCCGTTATTCTGTCCACCTCCCTTTTGGTTTTGATTATTTTGTTTTTGTTTGTTTTGTGGTGGATTATCAGAATAAGCAGCAACTTCCCGAGAAGAACCGAAAACTTTCTGATAAATCGGCGTCTTGGAGGCGTCGATCGATTTACCAAGGCTCATCAATTCTGAGAGCGTGTTCACTGGCCTGAGGATAAGCATTTGTTTATAGTCGGCTTTCAGGTTCCGCTTGAGCACGTCGAGTTTTTCGCTCGGTGCCATTGGAACCGTCATAGCACGAAATATTTTTTCCATTTCCAGGAAATATTCCTGGAAAGATTCGTTACGCATCTGCCGGCGCTGGAGAGCCTTCATTTTGAGCGTAGCATCAAGTTCAGGATGAACAAAATTTACCTTGAGCTCGCAAACAAGATGGTTCCAGTTAAACAACCGGTTTTGCGCACGCATAGCCTGATACCAGGTCAAAGCATTGCCAGTGAACAGATGCATCGCAGAATTGAAAAGTTCTTCTTCGCACATTTGTTCACACGCAGCGTAATTTGCTACGGTGTCCAAAAACTCATTAAGTCCAGTTCCTTCATCAGTTCCAGCATACTTCCGAATCTTCCAATCAGCGACGCGTTGCGGGTTTCGCGAGTAATTCCTGGGGGCCACCATCGATCCGTTTCCCGCATGGGTGGATATCGAAAAGTTCGGATATGATGGTCCCGCCAGCTGTTCGGTCAATTCAGGAACGTAAGGCTGGTTCTGAGTTTGGTACGGGGCTGTGAATCCAGTA
The DNA here is from genome assembly GCF_030247195.1 of Topomyia yanbarensis. Classification (NCBI taxonomy): domain Eukaryota; kingdom Metazoa; phylum Arthropoda; class Insecta; order Diptera; family Culicidae; genus Topomyia; species Topomyia yanbarensis. The sequence continues at coordinate 146,680 of NW_026683437.1, read as the reverse complement.
TTCTGTTTCGGTTTCTCGATAGGAAGTGATGGACATAGATTTTGTTGACCCGAGAATCCTCGCTTCAACACAAATTGATCGGGACTGGGCGCCAGTATTGGGCGAGGAATCTCTGGTGCATCAAATGAATCGGGTACGTCCATCAAACGCAAATCTTCCAGATCGGTCTGCAGATCCTTCTCGGAAGCACTTTCCTTCTGATGTACTAGTGCCCGAAGTTCATTCACGGATTCACGAAGTGAGACAACTTCTTGAACCGTCTTTCTCAAAACTGACGAAATTGTTGTCAGTGAAGCAATCCCGCCCATTAGCGTTTCAGTAGCTTTTGAAAAAGCATCAGACCCCTGAGACGCTAGGGCTTTATTATCGTCGGATTGCTGTCGCAATTGTCGAATCTCGTCCCTCATCTCGCACAAGACACGCAACAGGTCGTCTCCTACGAGCTGTTTGAAAAGAGATCCTTCGTTATCGGAAGGATTGGATCCCTGTGGAATTGCAGGTACGTCTGTACTCAGCAAATCTCCCAAAATCTCTCCATCCTCCCCTTCTTGGTTGTCGGGAGGAAGTGCTGCCTGTTCGTCACTGAAATGACTGGCATAAACTGCTAGAACTTCCTCCAGCAACCCCGAAATTTCCTGGTTGACCTCCCCTGCCGCATAATTTCGGATAACCTGGAGCCTAGACCCCAAATGAAGCAACCGTGTTCGGTAAATCTCCTTGTTTGGGCACCGGTACTGGAGATCTTCCTTGATTGTTAGTAGTTTACCAAGGCAGATCTCCTTTTCTTCACCCACGTCACCCCGGAAATTGCGAATTAATTCCCTCCGAGACGACCGCTCATGCGACAAAATTCCCCGAAGACGCCGCTGCCGCTGGATACCCGAAAGATCCGAATCAGGAGAGATAAAAATGCTTCGAGATAGCAACTCAAAATCCAGCTCATCGAAATGTAAATGATCGACGCGCATGAACACACACGCTTGGTTGAATTTCTCCAACGCCATCATAACTTGCGCTATATTGGAAGAAATCACCAAGACACAAAGCATGTAAGTACTGACACGGTATTATTTTCAATTTTTCGCCCACTAACGATTCCCTTAAAATTTCAGGAAATCAAGCTGCTCCAAAAATGTCTCAAATCGGATTGAGAATTCAAGGCAATTGGCCACCGCAACCGAATAAATGACAACAACCTTCAAACTACTCGTCCGGCAGACCAAACACAAACAACGCAATCCACAAATTCGGACAAAAAAGGAAAAAACAAAAAATCGAAAAAATACGCCAAAAAATGTAAATAAATTAATAAATATACGACCGCGGAACAATATTGCGGAAGAAACCTCACCGACTGTTCTACGAAAATCCTAGATTTAGTAGAAGCACCCCACACTCCGGAAGAAAAAAATATTTTCCAAAATAGGAAAATATTTTTTTCAGTGTGTTTTGCGCTGTGCGCCAAATGTAAGTAGGGGTTTGCCCACTACTCGGGTTCTTGTTTGCCCGGCGAACCCTTCTTTTCAGGGCGGCCTAGGTGCCTCTACAGAATTTCGGATTTTCGTAACAAACAAAAAGGGAAAAACAAATAAACTAAATTTTACCGTGTTTATTCTTCTGATTATCTCCACTGCTGCTGCTGTTGAGCTGCTACTGCTGGGTGGAAAGGTGGGTGGTCTCGTCCGACCGGCCGGGACAGCAACGGCCGAGTTCTCCTTGGAGTATTGTTTGCTGCTCCGGCAGCGGTCCTTTGCAATTAGCTAGGGAGGTGAGCGTGGCTCGTTTGTTGGAACCTCCCTAGCGACGATGGTGACGAATCACCGGATTCGTTTGCTCCCCGCAAAGAATCCCGGAAGACACCGCAGTGTTCTTCCCAGGCGGATCCGTTGTCCTACCTGCTTCGCCCTCCTTGGCTGTTAGCTGGAAAGGAGAGCAAGGCTCGTTCGGCTTATCCTTCCCAGCGAGGGCGGATCGGTGCTTCTAGATCCTTCACGGTTAGCCGGGGAAGCGAGAGCTCCTTTACACTTAGCTTCCCACAAACGGCGATCTAGCACCACACAAGAGCACTCGAACCACAGGCAGACACTTTTGCAGATATTTCTGCTCACCATACACGGACTGCCGTGAATCTTCAAAAACCTATCTCGATCGAGACACAAAACGACTGTTCACAAACGTGGTTCGAAGCTAACTATCCTGGCTCCGATGGCTACCTCTTGCTCGATGTCAATATGCCACTCCACCTTCCACCACCACCGTCGCTGTCACCCGCTGAGTAGCGTATTCAGCAATCGTTTTTGCCAGCAAGTGGAAAATTGAAGCCTATCTAAACTCTACTGTTAATTCACAAACATGCAACAAAAATTATCTAATCTAGCTATGTCAACAAAAACGTTCATGGTTAAAAAAACAAATGAAATTTACATCAAAACATGAACGAACATATTGAACAGCGGTGAGTCTAATTTTATGTAAACAACACACTCTACGGAGTGTATACCCAATAAATGGTATATTTCCACCCAGTGCTAAATTGTTACCCTGACGGGTTACAAATTGTGGTCCTTTTTCGGGCTTGGGGTCTTTTTCGGGCTTGCGGTCCTTTTCCTGGCTTGGGTTCCTTTTTTGGGCTTGGAGTCCTATTTCGGGCTTGGGGTCCTTATTCTGGCTTATGGTCCTTTTTTGGGCTTATGATCCCTTTTTGGGCTTGGGGTCCTTTTTCGGGCTTGGGGTCCTTTTTCGGGCTTGGGGTGCTTTTTCGGGCTTGGGGTCATTTTTCGGGCTTGGGGTTCTTTTCTGGATTGGGGTCCTTTTTCTGGCTTTAGGCCCTTATTCGTGCTTGTTGTCGTTTTCGGGCTTGGGATCTTTTTTCGGGCTTGGGATCTTTTTCGGGCTTGGGGTCATTTTCGAGCTTGAGAACTTTTTCGGACTTGGGGTCCTTTTTCTGGCTTATGGTCCTTTTTTGGGCTTGGGGTCCTTTTTCGGGCTTGTGGTCCTTTTCGGGCCTGAGGTCTTTTTTCGGGCTTGGGGTCCTTTTCGGGCGTCTGGTCTTTCTTCGGGCTTGGGGTTCTTTTTCGAATTTGGGGTTTTTTTCGGGCTTAGGATTCTTTTTTGGGCTTGGTTTCATTTTTGAAGCTTGGAGTACATTTTCGGGCTTGGGGTCTTTTTTCGGGCTTGGGGTCTTTTTTCGGGCTTTGGTTTCTTTTTCGTGCTTAGGGTCCTTTTTCGGGCCTGAAGTCCTTTTTCGGGCTTGGGGTCCTTTTCGGGCTTGGGATCTTTTTCGAGCTTATGGTTTTTCGGGCGTGGTGTCCTTTTCGGGCTTGGGGTCTATTTTCGGGCTTGGGGTCAATTTTCGGGCTTGGGGTCTATTTTCGGGCTTGGGGTCTATTTTCGGGCTTGGGGTCTTTCTTTAGGCTTGTCGTCCTTTTTCGGGCCTGGGATGCTTTTTCAGGCTTGGGGTCTATTTTCGGGCCTCAGGTACTTTTTCGGGCTTGTGGTCCTTTTTGGGGCTTTGGGTCCTTTTACGGGTTTGCGGTCCTTTCGGGCTAGCGGTCTTTTTCGGGCTTGTTGTCCTTTTTCGGACTTGGGGTCCTTTTTCGGGCCTGGGGGCCTTTTTTGAGCTTGGGGTCCTTTTTCGGGCTTTGGGTTCTTTTGGGATTGGGGTCCTTTTTCGGGCCTGAGGTCCTTTTTCGGGCTTGGGGTCCTTTTCGGGCTTGGGGTCCTTTTTCGGGCTTTGGGTCCTTTTTTGTGATTGGGGTCCTTTTTCGGGCTTGGGGCCCTTATTCGGGCTTGGGGTCTTTTTCGGGCTTGGGGTCCTTTTACAGGCTTGGGGTCCTTTTTCGGGCTTGGGGTCCATTTTCGGGCTTGGGGTCGTTTCGAGCTTGGGGTTGTTTTACGGGCTTGGGGTGCTTTTCGGGCATGGATTCCTTTTTCGGAATTGTGGTCCTTTTTCGGGCTTGGGGTCTTTTTCGGGCTTGCGGGCATTTTCTTGGCTTGTGGTCCTTTTTTGGGCTTATGGTCCCTTTTTGGGCTTGAGGTTCTTTTTCGGGCTTGGGGTCCATTTTAAACTTGGGGTCTTGCCTTAGGCTTGTCTTTCTTTCACGGGCTTGGGGTGCTTTTTCAGACTTGTGGTCCTTTTTCGGCCTTGTAAGTTTGTGGTCCTTTATTGGGCTTGTGGTCCTTTTTCGGGCTAAGGGTCTTTTTCGGGATTGGGGTCCTTTTTCGGGCTTGGGATCTTTTTCGAGCTTATGGTCATTTTTGGGCGTGCGGTCCTTTTCGGGCTTGAGGTCTAATTTCGGTCTTGGGGTCTTTCTTTAGGCATGTCGTCCTTTTTTGGGCTTGGGGTCTTTTGCATGCTTGGGTTCCATTTTCAGGCTTGTAAGTTTGTGGTCCTTTTTCGGGCTTATGGTCCTTTTTCGGGCTAAGGGTCTTTGTCGGGATTGGTGTCCTTTTTCTGGCTTGGGGTCCTTTTTCAGGCATGGGGTACTTTTTCGTGCTAGGGGTCCTTTTTCGGGCTTGGGGTCCTTTTTCGGGCTTGTGGTCCTTTTGCGGGCTTGGGGTCTTTTTGGGGCTTGGGGTCCTTTTTCGGGCTTGGGGTTCCTTTTCGGGCCTCAGGTTTTTTTTCGGCTTGAGGTTCTTTTTCGGGCTTGGGGTCCTTTTTCGAATTTGGGGTTCTTTTCCGGGCTTGGGGTCTTTTTTCGGGCTTGTGGTCTTTTTCGGGCTTGGGGTCCTTTTTCGGGCTTGGGGTCCCTTTTCGGGCCTGAGGTTCTTTTTTGGGCTTGGCGTTGTTTTTCGGGCCTGGGGTCCTTTTTCGAATTTGGGGTTTCTTTTTCGGGCTTGGGGTCTTTTTTCGGGCTTGGGGTTCTTTTTCGGGCTTGGAGTCCTTTTTCGAATTTGGGGTTCTTTTTCGGGCTTGGGGTCTTTTTTCGGGCTTGGGGTCCTTTTTCGGGCTTGGGGTCCTTTTTTGAGCTTGGGGTCCTTTTTCGGGCTTGGGTTCTTTTTCGGGCTTGGGGTCCTTTTTCGGGCCTGAGGTCTTTTTCGGGCTTGGGGTCCTTTTCGGGCGTGGGGTCTTTCTTCGGGCTTGGGGTTCTTTTTCGAATTTGGGGTTTTTTTCGGGCTTAGGATTCTTTTTTGGGCTTGGTTTCATTTTTGAAGCTTGGAGTCCTTTTTCGGGCTTCGGATCCGTTTTCGGGCCTGGGATCCTTTTTCGAGCTTGGGGTCTTTTTTCTGGCATGGGGTCCTTTTTCGAACTTGGAGTTCTTTTTCGGGCTTGGGGTCTTTTTTCGGGCTTGGGGTCCTTTTTCGGGCTTGGGGTCCCTTTTCAGGCTTGGGGTTTTTTTGCAGGCTTGGGGTCATTTTTCGAGCTTGGGGTCCTTTTTCGGGCTTTGGGTTCTTTTTCGGGCTTAGGGTCCTTTTTCGGGCCTGAGGTCTTTTTCGGGCTTGGGGTCCTTTTCGGGCTTGGGATCTTTTTCGAGCTTATGGTTTTTCGGGCGTGGTGTCCTTTTCGGGCGTGGTTCCTTTTCGGGCTTGGGGTCTATTTTCGGGCTTGGGGTCAATTTTCGGGCTTGGGGTCAATTTTCGGGCTTGGGGTCAATTTTCGGGCTTGGGGTCTATTTTCGGGCTTGGAGTCTTTCTTTAGGCTTGTCGTCCTTTTTCGGGCTTGGGATGCTTTTTCAAGCTTGGGGTCCATTTTCGGGCCTCAGGTACTTTTTTGCGCTTGTGGTCCTTTTTGGGGCTTTGGGTCCTTTTTCGGGCTTGCGGTCCTTTCGGGTTAGGGGTCCTTTTTCGGGCATGTTGTCCCTTTTCGGGCTTGGTGTCCTTTTTCGGGCCTGGCGGCCTTTTTTGAGCTTGGGGTCCTTTTTCGGGCTTCGGGTTCTTTTTCGGGATTGGGGTCCTTTTTCGGGCCTGAGGTCCTTTTTCGGGTTTGGGGTCCTTTTCGGGCTTGGGGTCGTTTTTCGGGCTTGGGGTCCTTTTTCGTGATTGGGGTCGTTTTTCGGGCTTGGGGCCCTTATTCGAGCTTGGGGTCTTTTTCGGGCTTGGGGTCCTTTTACAGGCTTGTGGTCCTTTTTTGGGCTTGGGTCCATTTTCGGGTTTGGGGTATTTTTCGAGCTTGGGGTCGTTTTACGGGCTTGGAGTCCTTTTTCGAAAGTGTGGTCCTTTTTCGGGCTTGGGGTCTTTTTCGGGTTTGCGGTCCTTTTCCTTGCTTGGGGTCCTTTTTTGGGCTTGGAGTCCTATTTCGGGCTTGAGGTCCTTTTTCTGGCTTATGGTCTTTTTTTGGGCTTATGGTCCCTTTTTGGGCTTGGGGTCCTTTTTCGGGCTTGGGGTCCTTTTTCGGGCTTGTGGTCCTTTTTCGGGCTTGGGGCCTTTTTGGGGCTTGGGGTCCTTTTTCGGTCTTGGGGTCCCTTTTTGGGCCTGAGGTTTTTTTTCGGCTTGGGGTTCTTTTTCGCGCTTGGGGTCCCTTTTCGGGTTTGGGGTCCTTTTTCGGGCTTGGGGTCCTTTTTCGGGCTTGGGGTCCTTTTTTGAGCTTGGGGTCCTTTTTCGGGCTTTGGGTTCTTTTTCATGCTTGGGGTCCTTTTTCGGGGTATGGGTCGTATTTTCAAGCTTTGGGTCCTTTTTCGGGCTTGGGGTCCTTTTTCGGCCTTGGTGTCCTTTTTCAGGCTTGTAATTTTGTGGTCCATTTTCGGGCTTGTGGTCCTTTTTCGGGCTAGGGGTCTTTTTCTGGCTTGGGGTCCTTTTTAGAATTTGGGGTTCTTTTTCTGACTAGGGATCTTTTTCGAGCTTAGGGTTATTTTTGGGGCTTGGGGTCCTTTTTCGGGCTTGGATTACCTCTTTAGGCTTGTCGCCCATTTTCGGGCTTGGAGTGCTTTTTCAGGCTTGGAGTCCTTTTTCGGGCTTGGGGTCCTTTTCGGGCTTGGGGTCTTTTTCGGGATTGGGGTCCTTTTCAGAATTTGGGGTTCTTTTTCTGACTAGGGATCTTTTTCGAGCTTTGGGTTATTTTTGGGGCTTGGGGTCCTTTTCGGACTTGGGGTCCTTTTTCGGGCTTGGATTCCCTCTTTAGGCTTGTCGCCCATTTTCGGGCTTGGAGTACTTTTTCAGGCTTGGAGTCCTTTTTCGGGCTTGGGGTTCTTTTAGGGCTTGGGGTCTTTTTCGGGATTAGGGTCCTTTTTCTGGCTTGCCGACCTTTTTCGGGCTTGTGGTCCTTTTTCGGGCTCAGGGTACCTTTTCAGGCATGGAGTCCTTTTTCAGGCTAGGGGTCCTTTTTCGGGCTTGGGGTCCTTTTTCGTTCTTGAGATCCTTTTTCGAGCTTGGGGTCCTTTTTGCGAATTTGGGGTTCTTTTTCGGGTTTGGGATCTTTTTCGAGCTTAGGGTTCATTTTCGGGCTTGGTGTCCTTTTCGGGATTGGAGTCCTTTTTCGGGCTTGGTGTCTTTCTTTAGTCTTTTCGTCTTTTTTCGGGCTTTAAGTTCTTTTTTAGGCTTGGTGTCCTTTTTTGGGCCTCAGGTGCTTTTTTGAGCTTGTTGTCCTTTTTAGGGCTTTGGGTCTTTTTTCGAGCTTGGGGTCCATTTTCGGGCTTGGGGTCCTTGTTCAGGTTTGTAAGCTTATGGTCCTTTTTCGAGCTTGGGGTCCTTTTTCGGGCTTGCGGTCTTTTTCGAGCTTGGGGTTCATTTTCGGGCTTGCGGTCCTTCCACTGGCTTGGGGTCCTTTTTCGTGGTTGCGATCCTTTTTCGGGCTTGTAGTCCTCTTTCGGGCTTGGGTCCTCTTTCGGGCTTAGGGTCCCTTTTCAGACATGGAGTCCTTTTTCAGGCTTGGGGTCCTTTTTCAAGCTTGGGGTCCTTTTTCGATCTTGGGGTCCTTTTTCGGGCTTGGGTTTCTTTTCGGGCTTGGGGTCCTTTTTCAGGCTTGTTGTACTTTTTCGGGCTTAAAGTCCTTTTTCGGGCTTGGGAACCTTTTTCGGGCTTGGGGTCCTTTTTTGGCTTTGGGTCCTCTTTCAGGCTTATGGTCTTTATCGGGCTTGGGGTCCTTTTTCGGGTTTGTGGATCGTCCTTCGGGCTTGAGGTCCTTTTTTGGGGTATGCGTCGTATTTTCGAGCTGTGCGTCCTTTTTCGGGCTTGGGGTCCTTTTTCGAACTTGTTGTCCGTTTTCAGGCTTATAATTTTGTGGTCCTTTTTCGGGCTAGGGGTTTTTTGTGGGCTTGAAGTCCTTTTTCGGGTTTGGGGTTCTTTTTCGGGCTTGGGGTGCTTTTCGGGCTTGAAGTCCTTTTTCCGGCTTGGGGTCCTTTTTTGGGGATTGGGGTCTTTTTTCGGGCTTGGGTCCTTTTTCTGGCTTGGGGTTCTTTTTCGAGCTTGTGGTCCTTTTTCGGGATAGGGGTCTTTTGTGGGCTTGGGGTCCTTTTCGGGCTTGGGGTCCTTTCTCGGGCTGGGAGTCTTTCTTTAGGCTTGTCGTCCATTTTCGGGCTTGGGGTGCTTTTGCAGGCTTGGGGTCCATTTTCGGGCCTGGGGTGCTTTTTCGGGTTTGGGGTCCTTTTTAGGGCTTGGGATCCTTTTTCGGGCTAGGGGTCGTTTTTCAGGCTTGTAAGCTTGTGGTCCTTTCTCGGGTTTGTGGTCAGTTTTCGGGCTAGGGGTCTCTTTCGGGCTTGGGGTCCTTTTTCGGGTTTGGGGTTTTTTTCGGGCTTGGGGTCTTTTTCGGATTTGGGGTCCTTTTTCGGGCTTGGGGTCCTTTTTCGAATTTGGGGCTCTTTTTCGGGTTTGAGATCTTTTTCGAGCTTAGGGTTCTTTTTCGGGCATGGTGTCCTTTTCGGCCTTGGAGTCTTTTTCGGATTTGGGGTCCTTTTTCGGGCTTGGGGCTCTTTTTTGAATTTGGGGTTCTTTTTCGAATGTGGGGTTCTTTTTCGGGTTTGGGATCTTTTTCGAGCTTAGGGTTCTTTTTCGGGCATGGTGTCCTTTTTCGGGCTTGGGGTCTTTCTTTAGTCTTGTCGTCTTTTTTCGGGCTTCAAGTGCTTTTTGGGCTTGGTGTCCTTTTTCGGGCCTCAGGTGCTTTTTTGGGCTTGTTGTCCTTTTAAGGGCTTTGGGTCTTTTTTCAGGCAGGGAGTCCTTTTTCAGGCTAGGGGTCCTTTTTCGGGCTTGGGGTCCTTTTTCGGGCTTGGGGTCCTTTTTCGTGCTTGGGATCCTTTTTCGGGCTTGGGATCCTTTTTTCGGGCTTGGGGTCCTTTTTGCGAATTTGGGGTTCTTTTTCGGGTTTGGGATCTTTTTCGAGCTTAGGGTTCATTTTCGGGCATGGTGTCCTTTTCGGGCTTGCGTCGTTTTTCTGGCTTGGGGTGCTTTTTCGGGATGGGTGTATTTTACGGGCTTGGGGTCCTTTTAGGGCTTGGGGTCCTTTCTCGGGCTGGGAGTCTTTCTTTAGGCTTGTAGTCCATTTTCGGGCTTGGGGTGCTTTTTCACGCTTGGGGTCCATTTTCGGGCTTGAGTTCCTTTTTCGGGTTTGGGGTCCTTTTTCGGGCTTGGGGTCCTTTTTCGGGCTTGGGGTCTTTTTTCGGGCTTGTAAGCTTGTGATCTTTCTCGGGTTTGTGGTAATTTTTCGGCCTAAGGGTCTTTTTGGGACTTGGGGTCCTTTTTCAGGCTTGCGGTCCTTTTTCGGGCTTTGAGTCCTTTTTCTGACTTGGGGTCTTTTTCGGATTTGGGGTCCTTTTTCGGGTTTGGGATCTTTTTCGAGCTTAGGGTTCTTTTTCGGGAATGGTGTCCTTTTCGGGCTTGGAGTCCTTTTTCGGGCTTGGGCTTCAACTGCTTTTTTAGGTTCGGTGTCCTTTTTCGGGCCTCAGGTGCTTTTTTGGGCTTGCTGTCCTTTTAAGGGCTTTGGGTCCTTTTTCGGGCTTGGGGTCCATTTTCGGGCTTGGGGTCTTTTTTGGTCTTGGGGTCCATTTACGGGCATGGGGCACTTTTTCCGATTTGGGGTCTTTTTTCGGGCTTGAGGTCCTTCTTCGTGCTTGGGGTCGTTTTCGGGCTTGGGATCCTTCTTCAGGCTTGTAAGCTTGTGGTCCTTTTTCGGGCTTGAGGTCCTTTTGCTGGCTTTGGTCGTTTTTCGAAATTGGGTTCCTTTTTCGGGCTTGCGGTCTTTTTCGAGCTTGAGGCTCATTTTCGGGCTTGGGGTACTTTTTCGGGCTTAGGGTCCCTTTTCAGGCATGGAGTCCTTTTTCAAGGTTGGGGTCCTTTTTCGAGCTTAGGGTCCTTTTTCGAGCTTGAAGTCCTTTTTCGGGCTTGGGATCCTTTTCGGGCTTGGGTCCTTTTACAGCCTTGTGGTCTATTTCGAGCTTGAAGTCCTTTTCGGGCTTGGTGTCCTTTTTCGGGTTTGTGGATAGTCTTTCTGGCTTGAGGTCCTTTTTTGGGGTATGGGTCGTATTTTCGGGCTTTGGGTTCTTTTTCAGGCTTGGGGTCCCTTTTCGTGCTTGGTGTCTTTTTTCAGGCTTGTAATTTTGTGGTCCTTTTTCGGGCTTGTGGTCCTTTTTCGAGCTTGTGGTCCTTTTTCGGGCTTGCGGTCTTTTTCGAGCTTGGGGTTCATTTTCGGGCTTGCGGTCCTTCCACTAGCTTGGGGTCCTTTTTCGTGGTTGCGATCCTTTTTCGGGCTTGTAGTCCTCTTTCGGGCTTGGGGTCCTTTTTCGGGCTTAGGGTCCCTTTTCAGGCATGGAGTCCTTTTTCAGGCTTAGGGTCCTTTTTCGAGCTTGGGGTCCTTTTTCGGGCTTGGGGTCCTTTTCGGGCTTGGGGTCCTTTTTTCAGGCTTGTGGGCTTTTTCGGGCTTGATGTCCTTTTTCGGGCTTGGGAACCTTTTTCGGGCTTGGGGTCCTTTTCTTGCTTTGGGTCCTCTTTCAGGCTTGTGGTCTTTATCGGGCTTGTGGTCCTTTTTCGGGTTTGTGAATCGTCCTTCGGGCTTGAGGTCCTTTTTCGGGGTATGGGTCGTATTTTCGAGCTTTAGGTCCTTTTTCGGGCTTGGGGTCCTTTTTCGGCCTTGGTGTCCTTTTTCAGGCTTGAAATTTTGTGGTCTTTTTTCGGGCTTGTGGTCCTTTTTCGGGCTATGGGTCTTTTTCTGGCTTGGGGTCCTTTTTAGAATTTGGGGTTCTTTTTCTGACTAGGGATCTTTTTCGAGCTTAGGGTTATTTTTGGGGCTTGGGGTCCTTTTCGGGCTTGGGGTCCTTTTTCGGGCTTGGGGTCCCTATTTAGGCTTGTCGCCCATTTTCGGGCTTGGAGTGCTTTTTCAGGCTTGTGGTCCTTTTTCGGGCTTAGGGTCCCTTTTCAGGCATGGAGTCCTTTTTCAGGCTAGGGGTCCTTTTTCGGGCTTGGGGTCCTTTTTGCGAATTTGGGGTTCTTTTTCGGGTTTGGGATCTTTTTCGAGCTTAGGGTTCATTTTCGGGCATGGTGTCCTTTTCGGGCTTGGAGTCCTTTTTCGGGCTTGGGGTCTTTCTTTAGTCTTGTCGTCTTTTTTCGGGCTTGAAGTTCTTTTTTAGGCTTGGTGTCTTTTTTCGGGCCTCAGGTGCTTTTTTGGGCTTTTTGACCTTTTTAAGGCTTTGGGTCTTTTTTCGGGCTTGGGGTCCATTTTCGAGCTTGCGGTCCTTCCACTGGCTTGGGGTCCTTTTTCGAGGTTGCGATCCTTTTTCGGGCTTGTAGTCCTCTTTCGGGCTTGGGTTCCTTTTTCGGGCTTAGGGTCCCTTTTCAGGCATGGAGTCCTTTTTCAGGCTTGGGGTCCTTTTTCGAGCTTGGGGTCCATTTTCGAGCTTGGGGTCCTTTTATGGGCTTGGGGTCCTTTTCGGGCTTAGGGTCCTTTTTCAGGCTTGTGGTCTTTTTCGGGCTTGAAGTCCTTTTTCGGGCTTAGGAACCTTTTTCGGGCTTGGGGTCATTTTCTGGCTTTGGGTCCTCTTTCAGGCTTGTGGTCTTTATCGGGCTTGTGGTCCTTTTTCGGGTTTGTGGATCGTCCTTCGGGCTTGAGGTCCTTTTTCGGGGTATGAGTCGTATTTTCGAGCTTTGGGTCCTTTTTCGGGCTTGGGGTCCTTTTTCGGCCTTGGTGTCCTTTTTCAGGCTTGAAATTTTGTGGTCCTTTTTCGGGCTTGTGGTACTTTTTCGGGCTAAGGCTCTTTTTCGGGATTGGGGTCCTTTTTCGGGCTTGGGGTCCTTTTTCGGCCTTGGGTTTCTTTTTCGGGCTTGTGGTCCTTTTTCGGGCTTGGGGTATTTTTTTGGATTGAAGCCCTTTTTCTGCCTTGGGGCCCTTATTCGTGCTTGTTGTCGTTTTTGGGCTAGGGGTCTTTTCTCGGGCTTAGGGTCCTTTTTCGGGCTTGGGGTTTTTTTCGGATTTGTGGATCGTCTTTCGGGCTTGGGGTATGGGTCCCTTTTTTGGTTTCGGTCTTTTTTTTGGGCTTGGGGTCCTTTTTCGGGCTTTGGGTCATTTTTAAGGCTTGTAAGCTTGTGGTCCTTTTTCGGGCTTTGGGTCATTTTTAAGGCTTGTAAGCTTGTGGTCATTTTTCGGGCTTGGGGTCTTTTGCGGGCTTAAGGTCCTTTTTAGAATTTGGGGTTCTTTTTCAGGCTTCGGATCTTTTGCGAGCTTACGGTTCTTTTTCGGGCTTGTGGTCATTTTTCGGGCTTGGGGTCCTTTTTCGGGCCTGAGGTTCTTTTTCGGGCTTGGGGTCCTTTTTCGGGCTTGGGGTCCTCTTTCGGGCTTGGGTTCCTTTTTTGAGCTTGGGTTCCTTTTTCGGGCTTAGGGTCCCTTTTCAGGCATGGAGTCCTTTTTCAGGCTTGGGGTCCTTTTTCGAGCTTGGGGTCCATTTTCGAGCTTGGGGTCCTTTTATGGGCTTGGGGTCCTTTTCGGGCTTAGGGTCCTTTTTCAGGCTTGTGGTCTTTTTCGGGCTTGAAGTCCTTTTTCGGGCTTAGGAACCTTTTTCGGGCTTGGGGTCATTTTCTGGCTTTGGGTCCTCTTTCAGGCTTGTGGTCTTTATCGGGCTTGTGGTCCTTTTTCGGGTTTGTGGATCGTCCTTCGGGCTTGAGGTCCTTTTTCGGGGTATGGGTCGTATTTTCGAGCTTTGGGTCCTTTTTCGGGCTTGGGGTCCTTTTTCGGCCTTGGTGTCCTTTTTCAGGCTTGAAATTTTGTGGTCCTTTTTCGGGCTTGTGGTACTTTTTCGGGCTAAGGCTCTTTTTCGGGATTGGGGTCCTTTTTCGGGCTTGGGGTCCTTTTTCGGGCTTGGGGTCCTTTTTCGGCCTTGGGTTTCTTTTTCGGGCTTGTGGTCCTTTTTCGGGCTTGGGGTATTTTTTTGGATTGAAGCCCTTTTTCTGCCTTGGGGCCCTTATTCGTGCTTGTTGTCGTTTTTGGGCTAGGGGTCTTTTCTCGGGCTTGGGGTCCTTTTTCGGGCTTGGGGTTTTTTTCGGATTTGTGGATCGTCTTTCGGGCTTGGGGTATGGGTCCCTTTTTTGGTTTCGGTCTTTTTTTTTGGGCTTGGGGTCCTTTTTCGGGCTTTGGGTCATTTTTAAGGCTTGTAAGCTTGTGGTCCTTTTTCGGGCTTTGGGTCATTTTTAAGGCTTGTAAGCTTGTGGTCATTTTTCGGGTTTGGGGTCTTTTGCGGGCTTAAGGTCCTTTTTAGAATTTGGGGTTCTTTTTCAGGCTTCGGATCTTTTGCGAGTTTACGGTTCTTTTTCGGGCTTGTGGTCATTTTTCGGGCCTGAGGTTCTTTTTCGGGCTTGGGGTCCTCTTTCGGGCTTGGGTTCCTTTTTTGAGCTTGGGGTCGTTTTTCGGGCTTGGGGTCCTTTTTCGTGATTGGGGTATTTTTTCGGGCTTGGGGCGCTTATTCGGGCTTAGGGTCTTTTTCGGGCTTGTTGTCCTTATACAGGCTTGTGGTCCTTTTTCGGGCTTGGGGTCCTTTTTGGGGCTTGGGGTCGTTTTACGGGCTTGGGTTCTTTTTCGGGCTTGCGGTGCTTTTCCTGGTTTGGGGTCCTTTTTTGGGCTTGGGGTCCTATTTCGGGTTTGAGGTCCTTTTTCGAGCTTATGGTCCTTTTTTAGGCTTATGGTCCCTTTTTGGGCTTGGGGTCCTTTTTCGGGCTTGGGGCCCTTATTCGGGCTTGGGGCCCTTATTCGGGCTTGGGGTCTTTTTCGTGCTTGGGAACCTTTTACAGGCTTGGGGTCCTTTTTCGGGCTTGGGGTCCTTTTTAGGGATTGGGGTCTTTTTCGAACTTGGGGTCCTTTTTCAAGCTTGGGGTCGTTTTACAGGCTTGGGGTCTTTTTCGGGCTTGCGGTCCTTTTCCTGGCTTTGGGTCCTTTTTTGGGCTTGGGATCCTATTTCGGGATTGAGGTCCTTTTTCGGGCTTATGGTTTTTTTTTGGGCTTATGGTCCCTTTTTGGGCTTCGGGTGCTTTTTCGGGCTTGGGGTCCTTTTTAAACTTGGGGTCTTTCCTTGGGCTTGTCTTTCTTTCACGGGCTTGGGGTGCTTTTTCGGACTTGGGGTCTTCTTTCGGCGTTGTAATCTTGTGGTCCTTTATTGGGCTTGTGGTCCTTTTTCGGGCTAAGGGTCTTTTTCGGGATTGGTGTCCTTTTGCGGGCTTGGGATCTTTTTTGAGTTTATGGTCCTTTTTGGGCGTGAGCTCCTTTTCGGGCTTCGGGTCTATTTTCGGTCTTGGGGTCTTTCTTTAGGCTTGTCGTCCTTTTTTGGGCTTGGGGTCTTTTGCATGATTAGGGTCCTTTTTCAGGCTTGTAAGTTTGTGGTCCTTTTTCGGGCTTGTGGTCCTTTTTCGGGCTAAGGCTCTTTTTCGGGATTGGGGTCCTTTTTCGGGCTTGGGATCTTTTTCGGGCTTGTTGTTGTTGTTGTTGTTGTTTATTGAGGCTTTAACCTTGGAGGTCATTCGCCTAAAGAAAGGATTGAATAAACTACATGACATTTTACAAAGGTAGATGTGGAAATATTGAAATGTTAAGATTTGTATCTGTTGTCCTTGTTGCTGTTTCTGGAAGGATTTGCTGAGTCCGTTGAAATAGTAGCATTATTTTGTTTAAAGGGGTGGTTATCGAGCTGTAGGTTTTGGGAGTTTCTATGAAGAAATTGGGAGGTTAGATGGCGTCGAAGAGGTTGGCTTCCTGGATAAACAAGAGAAGGGTTTCCTCGCTCGCGGAGTCATTAGCCAGTACGTCCCTGATGGAAGTGGGCAAGCAGTATTTCCTGCGAAGATCGGCGAATTCGATGCAGTTGACTAGGATGTGCTCAACGGACAGCCTTGTACTGCACGTGTTACACATCGGAACGTCGACGCGGGCCAGAGTGTGGGCATGTGTGGTCCTAGTATGTCCAGTCCTAAGCCTCGAGAATATTCGTTGTTCCTTCTTGTTGCTACGATCTTCCCATTTTTGGACAGAGTTTTTAATCTTGTGAAGATGACCTGAGGAACTTCTCCGTTTCGTTGTAAGCTTGTGGTCCTTTATTGGGCCTGTGGTCCTTTTTCGGGCTAAGGGTCTTTTTCGGGATTGGTGTCCTTTTTCGGGCTTGGGATCTTTTTTGAGTTTATGGTCCTTTTTGGGCGTGAGCTCCTTTTCGGGCTTCGGGTCTATTTTCGGTCTTGGGGTCTTTCTTTAGGCTTGTCGTCCTTTTTTGGGCTTGGGGTCTTTTGCATGATTAGGGTCCTTTTTCAGGCTTGTAAGTTTGTGGTCCTTTTTCGGGCTTATGGTCCTTTTTCGGGCTAAAGCTCTTTTTCGGGCTTGTGTTCCTTTTTCGGGCTAAGGGTCTTTTGCGGGATTGGGGTCCTCTTTCGGGCTTGGGATCATTTTCGAGCTTATGGTCTTTTTTGGGCGTGGGGTCCTTTTCGGGCTTGGGGTCTATTTTCCGCCTTGGGGTCTTTCTTTAGGCTTGTCGTCCTTTTTGGGCTTGGGGTCTTTTGCATGCTTAGGTCCTTTTTCAGGCTTGTAAGTTTGTGGTCCTTTTTCGGGCTTATGGTCCTTTTTCGGGCTAAGGGTCTTTTTCGGGATTGGGGTCCTTTTTCTGGCTAGGGGTCCTTTTTCAGGCATGGGGTACTTTTTCGTGCTAGGGGTCCTTTTTCGGGCTTGGGGTCCTTTTTCGGGCTTGGGGTCCTTTTTCGGGCTTGGGGTCTTTTTCGGGCTTGGGGTCTTTTTCGGGCTTGGGGTCCTTTTTCGGGCTTGGGGTCCTTTTTCGGGCCTGAGGTTCTTTTTCGGCCTTGGGGTTGTTTTTCGGGCTTGGGGTCCTTTTTTGGGCTTGGGGTCCTTTTTCGGGCTTGGAGTCCTTTTTCGGGCTTGGAATCCTTTTTCGGGTTTGGGGTCCGTTTTCGGGATTGGGGTCCTTTTTTGAGCTTGGGGTCCTTTTTCGGGCTTTGGGTTCTTTTTCGAGCTTGGGGTCCTTTTTCGGGCCTGAGGTCTTTTTTCGGGCTTGGGGTCCTTTTCGGGCGTGGGATCTTTCTTCGGGCTTGGGGTTCTTTTTCGAATTTGGGTTTTTTTTGGCTTAGGATTCTTTTTTGGGCTTGGTTTCATTTTTGAAGCTTGAGGTCCTTTTTCGAGCTTGGGATCCTTTTTCGGGCTTGGGACCCTTTTTCGGGCTTGGGGTCTTATTTCTGGCGTGGGGTCCTTTTTCGAACTTGGAGTCCTTTTTCGGGCTTGGGGTCCTTTTTCGGGCTTAGGGTCCTTCCACTGGCTTGTGGTCCTTCCACTGGCTTGGGGTCCTTTTTCGTGGTTGGGATCCTTTTTCGGGCTTGTAGTCCTATTTCGGGCTTGGGGTCCTTTTTCGGGCTTAGGGTCCCTTTTCAGGCATGGAGTCCTTTTTCTGGCTTGGGGTCGTTTTTCGAAATTGTGGTTCTTTTTCGGGCTTGTGGTTATTTTTCGGCCTCGGGCCCTTTTTTGGGCTTGGGGTCCTTTTCGTGCTTGGGATCATTTTTCGGGCTTGGGGTCCTTTTTCAGATTTGGGGTTCTTTTTCGGGATTGGGGTCCTTTTCGAATTAGGGGTTCTTTTTCGATCTTAAGATCTTTTACGAGCTTAAGGTTCTTTTTTGGGCGTGTGGTCCTTTTTAGGGCTTTGGGTCTTTTTTCGAGTTTGGGATCCATGTTAGGGCTTGGGGTCCTTTTTCAGGCTTGTAAGCTTATGGTCCTTTTCGAGCTTGTGATCCTTTTTCGGGCTTGCGGTCTTTTTCGAGCTTGGGGTTCATTTTCGGGCTTGGGGTCCTTCCTTTGGCTTGTGGTCCTTCCACTGGCTTGGGGTCCTTTTTCGTGGTTGGGATCCTTTTTCGGGCTTGTAGTCCTCTTTCGGGCTTGGGGTCCTTTTTCGGGCTTAGGGTCCCTTTTCAGGCATGGAGTCCTTTTTCAGGCTTGGGGTCCTTTTTCGGGCTTGGTGTCCTTTTCGGGATTGGGGTAATTTTTCAGACTTGTGGGCTTTTTCGGGCTTGAAGTCTTTTTTCGGGCTTGGGAACCTTTTTTGGGCTTGTGGTCCTTTTCTGTCTTTGGGTCCTCTTTCAGGCTTGTGGTCTTTATCGGGGTTGCGGTCCTTTTTCGGGTTAGTGGATCGTCCTTCGGGCTTGAGGTCCTTTTTTGGGGTATGGGTCGTATTTTCGAGCTTTGGGTCCTTTTTTGGGTTTGGGGTCCTTTTTCGGGCTTGGTGTCCTTTTTCTGGCTTGTAGCTTTGTGGTACTTTTTCGGGCTAGGGGTCTTTTGTGGGCTTGGGGTTCTTTTTCGGGCCTGGGGTGCTTCTCAGGCTTGGAGTCCTTTTTCGGGCTTGGGGTCCTTTTTTGAGGATTGGGGTCCTTTTTTGGGCTTGGGGTCTTTCTTTAGTCTTGTCGTCTTTTTTCGGGCTTCAAGTGCTTTTTAGACTTGGTGTCCTTTTTCGGGCCTCAGATGCTTTTTTGGGCTTGTTGTCCTTTTTAGGGCTTTGGGTCTTTTTCGGGCTTGGGGTCCATTTTCGGGCTTGGGGTCCTTTTTCAGGCTTGTAAGCTTATGGTCCTTTTTCGAGCTTGTGGTCCTTTTTCGGGCTAGGGGTCTTTTTCGGGCTTGGGGTTCTTTCGGATTTGGAGTTCTTTTTCAGGCTCTTTCGGATTTGGAGTTCTTTTTCGGGTTTGGGGTTCTTTTTCGGGCTTGAGATATTTTTCGAGCTATGTTTCTTTTTCGGGCTTGGGGTCTTTCTTTAGTCTTGTCGTCTTTTTTCGGGCTTCAAGTGCTTTTTAGACTTGGTGTCCTTTTTCGGGCCTCAGATGCTTTTTTGGGCTTGTTGTCCTTTTTAGGGCTTTGGGTCTTTTTTCGGGCTTGGGGTCCATTTTCGGGCTTGGGGTCCTTTTTCAGGCTTGTAAGCTTATGGTCCTTTTTCGAGCTTGTGGTCCTTTTTCGGGCTAGGGGTCTTTTTCGGGCTTGGGGTTCTTTCGGATTTGGAGTTCTTTTTTCGGGTTTGGAGCGCTTTTCGGGCTTGGAGTCCTTTTTCGGGCTTGTGGTCCTTTTTCGGGCTAGGGGTCTTTTGCAGGCTTGGGGTCCTTTTTCGGGCTTGGGCTCCTTTTCTGATTTGGGGTTCTATTTCGTGCTCGTGGTCCTATTTAGAATTTGGGGTTCTTTTTCGGGCTTGGGGTCCTTGCTCGGGCTCGAAGTCCTTTTTCGGGCTTGGGGTCCTTTCCGGATTTGGGTTCCTTTTTGGGCTTAGGGTCCTTTTTCGAATTTGGGGTCCTTTTTCGGGCTTGGAATGTTTTTCGAGCTTAGGGTTCTTTTTCGGGCTTGGGGTCCTTCTCGGGCTTGGGGTCCTTTTTCGTATTGGGGGTCTTTTTCGGGCATAGGATCCTTTTCGGGCTTGGGTCCTTTTTCGGGCTTGGGATCCTTTTTCGGGCTTGGGGTCTTTTTCGTGTTTGGGGTCCTTTTTCGGGATTAGTTCTTTTTTTGGGCTTGTGGTCTTTTTCGGGTTTAAGGAACTTTTTCGGGCGTGGGGTCCTTTTTCGGGCTTGGGGTCCTTTTTAGTACCGGGTCCTTTTTCGGGCTTGGGGTCCTCTTTCTGGCTTATATCCTTTTTCGGGCTTTGGGTCCTTTTTCGGACCTGGCGTCTTTTACGGGTTTTGGGTCTTTATTGAGCTTGTGGTCCTTTTTCATTCTTGGGGTCCTTTTGCGGGCTTGGGGTCCTTTTTCAGGCTGGGGGTCCTTTATCGGGCTTGGGGTGCTTTATGGGCTTGGAGTCTTTTTTGGATTTGGGATTTGGGGTGCATTTTCGGGCTTGGGGTCCTTTTTAGAATTTGGGGTTCGTTTTCAGGCTTTGAATCTTTTTCGAGCTTATGGTTCTTTTTTGGGCCCTTTTTCGGTGTTGGGGTTTTTTTTTAACTTGGGGTCTTTCTTTAGGCTTGTCGCCAATTTTCGAGCTTGGGGTGCTTTTTCAGGCTTGGGATCCTTTTTCGGGCTTGTGGTCCTTTTTCGGGCTTGATGTGCTTTTCGGGCTTGGAGTCCTTTTTCGGGCTTAGGGTCTTTCTTTAGTCTTGTCGTCTTTTTTCGGGCTTCAAGTGCTTTTTAGGCTTGGTGTCCTTTTTCGGGCCTCAGATGCTTTTTTGGGCTTGTTGTCCTTGTAAGGGCTTTGGGTCCTTTTTCGGACTTGGAGTCCATTTTCGGGCTTGGGGTCCTTTTTCAAGCTTGTAAGTTTATGGTCCTTTTCGGGCTTGTGGGCCTTTTTCGGACTAGGGGTCTTTTTCGGGCTTGTGGTCCTTTTACGGGCTTGGTGCCCTTTTTCGTACTTGGGGTCTTTTTTCGGGCTTGGGGTCCTTTTTCGAATTTAGGGTTCTTTTTCGGGTTTGGGATCTTATTCGAGCTTAGGGTTCTTTTTCGGACTTGGGGTCCTTTTTCGGGTCTGGGGTACTTTTTCGCGCTAGGGGTCCTTTTTTGAGCTTGGGGTCCTTTTTCGGGCTTGGGATCCTTTTTCGATCTTGGGGTCCTTTTTCGGGCTTGGGGTCCTCTTTCGGACTTAAGATCCTTTTTTGGGCTTGGGTATATTTTTGGAGCTTGGGGTCCTTTTTCGGGCTAGGGGTTCTTTTTCGGGCGTGGGATCCTTTTTCAGGCTTGGGGTCCTTTTTCGAACTTGCGGTCTTTTTCGGACTTGGGGTTCATTTTCGGGCTTGGGGTCTTTTCCGAGCTTGGGGTTCATTTTCGGGCTTGGGGTCCTTCCACTGGCTTGGGGTACTTTTTCGGGCTTAGGGTCCCTTTTCAGGCATGGAGTCCATTTTCAAGCTTGGGGTACTTTTTCGAGCTTGGGGTCCTTTTTCGAGCTTGGTGTCCTTTTTCGGGCTTGGGATCCTTTGCGGGCTTGGGATCCTTTTTCAGGCTTGTTGTCTTTTTCGAGCTTGAAGTCCTTTTTCGGGCTTGGGGTCCTTTTTCGGGTTTGTGGATCGTCTTTCTGGCTTGAGGTCCTTTTTTGGGGCATGGGTCCTTTTTCGGGCTTTGGGTCCTTTTTCGGGCTTGGGGTCCTTTTTCTGGCTGGGCGTATTTTTTCATGCTTGTAATTTTGTGGTCATTTTTTGGGCTTGTGGTCATTTTTCGTGCTAGGGGTCTTTTTCTGGCTTGGGATCTTTTTTCGGGCTTGTGGTCCTTTTTCGAGCTTTGGGTCTTTTTCGGATTTGGAATCTTTTTTCGGGCTAGGGGTCCTTTTTAGAATTTAGGGTTCTTTTTCGGACTTGGGATCTTTTTCGAGCTTAGGGTTATTTTTCGAGCTTGGGGTCCTTTTTCGGGCTTGAGGTCCTTTTTCGGGCTTATGGTCCTTCTTTAGGCTTGTCGCCCATTTTCGGGCTTGGGGTGTTTTTTCAGGCTTAGGGTCCTTTTTCGGGCTTGGGTCATTTTTCGGGTTTGAAGTGCTTTTCGGGCTTGGAGTCCTTTTTCGGGCTTGTGGTCCTTTTTCGGGCTAGAGGTCTTTTGCAGGCTTGGGTCCTTTGCGGATTTGGGGTTCTGTTTCGTGCTTGTGGTCCTTTTTAGAATTTGGGGTTCTTTTTCGGGCTTGGGGTCCCTGCTCGGGCTTGAAGTCCTTTTTCTGGCTTAGGGTCCTTTTCGGATTTGGGGTCCTTTTTGGGCTTGTGTCGTTTTTCGAATTTGGGGTCCTTTTTCGGGCTTGGAATGTTTTTCGAGCTTAGGGTTCTTTTTCGGGCTTGGGGTCCTTCTCGGGCTTGGGGTCCTTTTTCGTATAAGGGTTCTTTTTTGGGCATGGGATCCTTTTCGGGCTTGGGGTCCTTTTTCGAGCTTGGGATCCTTTTTCGGGCTTGGGGTCCTTTTCCTGGTTTGGGGTCCTTTTCGAGCTTAGTTCTTTTTTAGGCTTGTGGTCTTTTTCGGGTTTGGGGTACCTTTTCGGGCGTGGGGTCCTTTTTCGGGCTTGGGGTCTTTTTCGTACCGGGTCCTTTTTCGGGCTTGGGGTCCTCTTTCTGGCTTATATCCTTTTTCGGGCTTGGTTCCTTTTTCGGACTTGACGTCTTTTTCGGGCTTTGGGTCTTTATTGTACTTGTGGTCCTTTTTCGGGATTGGGGTGCTTTTTCATTATTGGGGTCCTTTTGCGGGCTTGGGGTCCTTTTTCGGGCTTGGTTTTTTTTTCGGGCTTGGGGTCGTTCTTCGGGCTTGGGGTCCTTTTTCGGGCTTGGGGTCCTTTTTCGGGCTTGAGGTCCTTTTTCGGGCTTATAGTCCTTTTTGAGCTTGGGGTCCTTTTTAGGGCTTGGGGTCCTTTTCGGGCTTGATGTCCTTTTTTGGGCTAGGGTTCCTTTTTCGGGCTTGGGATGTTTTTCCGGGCTTGGGGTATTTTTTCGCGCTTGGTGTTCTTTTTTGGGCTTGGGGTCCTTTTTCGGGCTTGGGGTCCTTTATCGGGCTTGGGGTGCTTTTCGGGCTTAGAGTCCGTTTTCGGATTTGGGATTTGGGGTGCATTTTCGGGCTTGGGGTCCTTTTTAGAATTTGGGGTTCGATTTCAGGCTTTGAATCTTTTTCGAGCTTATGGTTCTTTTTTGGGCTTGTGGCCTTTTTTCTGTCTTGGGTTTTTTTTTGGGCTTGGGGTCTTTCTTTTGGCTTGTCGCCCATTTTCGAGCTTGGGGTGCTTTTTCAGGCTTGGGGTGTTTTTCAGGCTTGGGATCCTTTTTCGGGCTTGTGGTCTTTTTTCGGGCTTGGGGACGTTTACATGCTTGAGAACTTTTTCGGGCTTGGGGTCCTTTTCCTGGCTTATGGTCCTTTTTTGGGCTTGGGGTCCTTTTTCGGGCTTGTGGTTTTTTTTTGGCTTGGGGACCTTTTTCGGGCTTGGGGTCCTTTTTCGGGCTTGGGGTCCATTTTCGGGCTTGGGGTCTTTATCGGGCTTGGGGTCTTTTTCGGGCTTGGGGTCCTTTTTCAGGCTTGTGGTCTTTTTCGGGCGTGTATTCCTTTTTTTGGGCTAGGGGTCTTTTTTCGGGCTTGGGGTGTTTTTTCGGGCTTGTGATCCTTTTATGGCTTGGGGTCCTTTTTCGGGCTTGGGGTCCTCTTTGGGCGTGGGGTCCTTTTCGATCTTGGGGTCTATTTTCGGTCTTGGGGTCTTTCTTTAGGCTTGTCGTCCTTTTTTGTGCTTGGGGTCTTTTGCATGCTTGGGGTCCTTTTTCAGGCTTGTAAGTTTGTGGTCCTTTTTCGGGCTTATGGTCCTTTTTCGGGCTAAGGGTCTTTGTCGATATTGGGGTCCTTTTTCTGGCTTGGGGTCCTTTTTCAGGCATGGGGTACTTCTTCGTGCTAGGGGTCCCTTTTTGGGCTTGGGGTCCTTTTTCGGGCTTGGGGTCCTTTTTCGGGCTTGGGGTCCATTTTTGAGCTTGGGGTCCTTTTTCGGGCTTTGGGTCCATTTTTGAGCTTGGGGTCCTTTTTCGGGCTTTGGGTTCTTTTTCGGGCTTGGGGTCCTTTTTCGGGCCTGAGGTCTTTTTTCGGGTTTGGGGTCCTTTTCGGGCGTGGGGTCTTTCTTCGGGCTTGAGGTTCTTTTTCGAATTTGGGGTTTTTTCGGGCTTAGGATTCTTTTTTGGGCTTGGTTTCATTTTTGAAGCTTGGAGTTCTTTTTCGGGCTTGGGATCCTTTTTCGGGCTTGGGATCCTTTTTCGGGCCTGGGATCCTTTTTCGGGCTTGGGGTCTTTTTTCTGGCGTGGGGTCCTTTTTCGAATTTGGAGTTCTTTTTCGGGCTTGGGCTCTTTTTTCGGGCTTGGGGTCTTTTTTCGGGCTTGGGATCCTTTTTCGGGCTTAGGGTCCTTTTTCTGGCTTGGGGTCGTTTTTCGAAATTAGGGTTCTTTTTCGGGCTTGTGGTTATTTTTCGGCCTCGGGCCCTTTTTTGGGCTTGGGGTTCTTTTTCGTGCTTGGGATCATTTTTCGATCTTGTGGTCCTCTTTCGGGCTTGGGGTCCTTTTTCGGGCTTGGGATCTTTTTTCGGGCTTGTAGTCCTCTTTCGGGCTTGGCTTGGAGTCTTTTTGCAGGCTTGGGGTCATTGTTCGAGCTTGGGGTCCTTTTTCGGGCTTTGGGTTCTTTTTCGGGCTTAGGGCCCTTTTTCGGTCTTGAGGTCCTTTTTCGGGCTTGGGATCTTTTTCGAGCTTATGGTTTTTCGGGCGTGGTGTCCTTGTCGGGCTTGGGGTCTATTTTCGGGCTTGGGGTCAATTTTCGGGCTTGGGGTCTATTTTCGGGCTTTAGGTCTTTCTTTAGGCTTGTCGTCCTTTTTTAGGCTTGGGATGCTTTTTCGGGCTTGGGGTCCATTTTCGGGCCTCAGGTAATTTTTCGGGCTTGTGGTCCTTTTTGGGGCTTTGGGTCCTTTTTCGGGCTGGCGGTCCTTTCGGGCTAGGGGTCTTTTTCGGACTTGTTGTCCTTTTTCGGGCTTGGGGTCCTTTTTCGGGCCTGGGGGCCTTTTTTGAGCTTGGGGTCCTTTTTCGGGCTTTGGGTTCTTTTTCGGGACTGGGGTCCTTTTTCGGGCCTGAGGTCCTTTTTCGGGCTTGGGGTCCTTTTCGGGCTTAGGGTTCTTTTTCGGGCTTGGGGTCCTTTTTCGGGCTTGGGGTCCTTTTTCGGGCTTGGGGCCCTTATTCGGGCTTGGGGTCTTTTTCGGGCTTTTGTCCTTTAACAGGCTTGGGGTAATTTTTCGGACTTGGGGTCCATTTTCGGGCTGGAGGTCTTTTTCGAGCTTGGGGTCCATTTTCGGGCTTGGGGTCGTTTTACGGGCCTGGGGTGCTTTTGGGCTTGGAGTCCTTTTTCGGAATTGTGGTCCTTTTTCGGGCTTGGGGTCTTTTTCGGGCATGCGGTCCTTTTCCTGGCTTGGGGTCCTTTTTTGGGCTTGGAGTCCTATTTCGGGCTTGGGGTCCTTATTCTGGCTTATGGTCCTTTTTTGGGCTTATGATCCCTTTTTGGGCTTGGGGTGCTTTTTCGGGCTTGGGGTCCTTTTTCGGGCTTGGGGTCCCTTTCGGGCTTGGGATCTTTTTCGAGCTTATGGATTTTCGGGCGTGGTGTCCTTTTCGGGCTTGGGGTCTATTTTCGGGCTTGGGGTCTTTTTCGGGCTTGGGGTCTATTTTCGGGCTTGGGGTCTATTTTCGGGCTTGGGGTCTTTCTTTAGGCTTGTCGTCCTTTTTCGGGCTTGGGATGCTTTTTCAGGCTTGGGGTCTATTTTCGGGCCTCAGGTACTTTTTCGGGCTTGTGGTCCATTTTGGGGCTTTGGGTCCTTTTACGGGTTTGCGGTCCTTTCGGGCTAGGGGTCTTTTTCGGGCTTGTTGTCCTTTTTCGGACTTGGGGTCCTTTTTCGAGCCTGGGGGCCTTTTTTGAGCTTGGGGTCCTTTTTCGGGCTTTGGGTTCTTTTGGGATTGGGGTCCTTTTTCGGGCCTGAGGTCCTTTTTCGGGCTTGGGGTCCTTTTCGGGCTTGGGGTCCTTTTTCGGGCTTGGGGTCCTTTTTTGTGATTGGGGTCCTTTTTCGGGCTTGGGGCCCTTATTCGGGCTTGGGGTCTTTTTCGGGCTTGGGGTCCTATTACAGGCTTGGGGTCCTTTTTCGGGCTTGGGGTCCATTTTCGGGCTTGGGGTCGTTTCGAGCTTGGGGTTGTTTTACGGGCTTGGGGTGCTTTTCGGGCATGGATTCCTTTTTCGGAATTGTGGTCCTTTTTCGGGCTTGGGGTCTTTTTCGGGCTTG
This sequence comes from Topomyia yanbarensis, assembly GCF_030247195.1. NCBI lineage: Eukaryota > Metazoa > Arthropoda > Insecta > Diptera > Culicidae > Topomyia > Topomyia yanbarensis. The sequence continues at coordinate 121,604 of NW_026683437.1, read as the reverse complement.
CGGGCATTTTCTTGGCTTGTGGTCCTTTTTTGGGCTTATGGTCCCTTTTTGGGCTTGAGGTTCTTTTTCGGGCTTGGGGTCCTTTTTAAACTTGGGGTCTTGCCTTAGGCTTGTCTTTCTTTCACGGGCTTGGGGTACTTTTTCAGACTTGTGGTCCTTTTTCGGCCTTGTAAGTTTGTGGTCCTTTATTGGGCTTGTGGTCCTTTTTCGGGCTAAGGGTCTTTTTCGGGATTGGGGTGCTTTTTCGGGCTTGGGATCTTTTTCGAGCTTATGGTCATTTTTGGGCGTGGGGTCCTTTTCGGGCTTGAGGTCTAATTTCGGTCTTGGGGTCTTTCTTTAGGCTTGTCGTCATTTTTTGGGCTTGGGGTTTTTTGCATGCTTGGGTTCCATTTTCAGGCTTGTAAGTTTGTGGTCCTTTTTCGGGCTTATGGTCCTTTTTCGGGCTAAGGGTCTTTGTCGGGATTGGTGTCCTTTTTCTGGCTTGGGGTCCTTTTTCAGGCATGGGGTACTTTTTCGTGCTAGGGGTCCATTTTCGGGCTTGGGGTCCTTTTTCGGGCTTGTGGTCCTTTTTCGGGCTTGGGGTCTTTTTGGGGCTTGGGGTCCTTTTTCGTGCTTGGTGTTCCTTTTCGGGCCTAAGGTTTTTTTTCGGCTTGAGGTTCTTTTTCGGGCTTGGGGTCCTTTTTCGTGATTGGGGTCGTTTTTTCGGGCTTGGGGCCCTTATTCGTGCTTGGGGTCTTTTTCGGGCTTGGGGTCCTTTTACAGGCTTGTGGTCCTTTTTTGGGCTTGGGTCCATTTTCGGGCTTGGGGTCTTTTTCGAGCTTGGGGTCGTTTTACGGGCTTGGAGTCCTTTTTCGAAAGTGTGGTCCTTTTTCGGGCTTGGGGTCTTTTTCGGGCTTGCGGTCCTTTTCCTTGCTTGGGGTCCTTTTTTGGGCTTGGAGTCCTATTTCGGGCTTGAGGTCCTTTTTCTGGCTTATGGTCCTTTTTTGGGCTTATGGTCCCTTTTTGGGCTTGGGGTCCTTTTTCGGGCTTGGGGTCCGTTTTAAACTTGGGGTCTTGCCTTAGGCTTGTCTTTTTTTTACGGGTTTGGGGTGCTTTTTCAGACTTGTGGTCCTTTTTCGGCCTTGTAAGTTTGTGGTCCTTTATTGGGCTTGTGGTCCTTTTTCGGGCTAAGGGTCTTTTTCGGGATTGGGGTCCTTTTTCGGGCTTGGGATCTTTTTCGAGCTTATGGTCTTTTTTGGGCGTGGGGTCCTTTACGGGCTTGAGGTCTAATTTCGGTCTTGGGGTCTTTCTTTAGGCTTGTCGTCCTTTTTTGGGCTTGGGGTTTTTTGCATGCTTGGGATCCTTTTTCAGGCTTGTAAGTTTGTGGTACTTTTTCGGGCTTATGGTCCTTTTTCGGGCTAAGGGTCTTTGTCGGGATTGGTGTCCTTTTTCTGGCTTGGGGTCCTTTTTCGGGCATGGGGTACTTTTTCGTGCTAGGGGTCCTTTTTCGGGCTTGGGGTCCTTTTTCGGGCTTGTGGTCCTTTTTCGGGCTTGGGGCCTTTTTGGGGCTTGGGGTCCTTTTTCGGTCTTGGGATCCCTTTTTGGGCCTGAGGTTTTTTTTCGGCTTGGGGTTCTTTTTCGCGCTTGGGGTCCCTTTTCGGGTTTGGGGTCCTTTTTCTGGCTTGGGGTCCTTTTTCGGGCTTGGGGTCCTTTTTTGAGCTTGGGGTCCTTTTTCGGGTTTTTGGTTCTTTTTCATGCTTGGGGTCCTTTTTCGGGCTTGATGTCTTTTTTCGGGCTTGGGGTCCTTTTCGGGCGTGGGGTCTTTCTTCGGGCTTGGGGTTCTTTTTCGAATTTGGGGTTTTTTCGGGCTTAGGATTCTTTTTTGGGCTTGGTTTCATTTTTGAAGCTTGGAGTCCTTTTTCGGGCTTGGGATCCTTTTTCGGGCTTGGGATCCTTTTTCGGGCTTGGGATCCTTTTTCGGGCTTGGGGTCTTTTTTCTGGCGTGGGGTCCTTTTTCGAACTTGGAGTCCTTTTTCGGGCTTGGGGTCCTTTTTCGGGCTTAGGGTCCTTTTTCGGGCTTGGGGTCCTTTTTCGGGCCTTTTTGGGGTCTTTCCTTAGGCTTGTCTTTCTTTTACGGGCTTGGGGTGCTTTTTCTGACATCGGGTCCTTTTCGGCCTTGTAAGTTTGTGGTCCTTTATTGGGCTTGTGGTCCTTTTTCGGGCTAAGGGTCTTTTTCGGGATTAAGGTGCTTTTTCGGGCTTGGGATCTTTTTCGAGCGTATGGTTCTTTTGGGGGTTGGGTCCTTTTCGGGCTTGGGGTCCTTTTTCAGGCTTGTAAGTTTGTGGTCCTTTTTCGGGCTTATGGTCCTTTTTCGGGCTAAGGGTCTGTCGGGATTGGGGTCCTTTTTCTGGCTTGGGGACCTTTTTCAGGCATGGGGTACTTTTTCGTGCTAGGGGTCCTCTTTCGAGCGTGGGGTCCTTTTTCGGGCTAGGGGGTCCATTTTCAGGCTTGGGGTCTTTTTCGGGCTTGGGGTCCTTTTTCGGGCTTGGGGTCCCTTTTCGGGCCTGAGGTTCTTTTTCGGGCTTGGGGTCCATTTTCGGGCTTGGGGTCCTTTTTCGGGCTTGGGGTCCTTTTTCGGGCTTGGGGTCCTTTTTCGGGCTTGGGGTCCTTTTTCTGGCTTGGGGTCCTTTTTTGAGCTTGGGGTCCTTTTTCGGGCTTTGGGTTCTTTTTCGGGCTTGGGGTCCTTTTTCGGGCCTGAGGTCTTTTTTCTGGCTTGGGGTCCCTTTCGGGCGTGGGGTCTTTCTTCGGGCTTGGGGTTCTTTTTCGAATTTGGGGTTTTTTTCGGGCTTAGGATTCTTTTATGGGCTTGGTTTCATTATTGAAGCTTGGAGTCCTTTTTCGGGCTTGGGATCCTTTTTCGGGCTTGGGATCCTTTTTCGGGCTTGGGGTCTTTTTTCTGGCGTGGGGTCCTTTTGCGAACTTGGAGTCCTTTTTCGGGCTTGGGATCCTTTTTCGGGCTTAGGGTCCTTTTTCTGGCTTGGGGTCGTTTTTCGAAATTGGGGTTCTTTTTCGGGCTTGTGGTTATTTTTCGGCCTCGGGCCCTTTTTCGGTCTTGGGGTCCTTTTTCGTGCTTGGGATCATTTTTCGGTCTTGTTGTCCTCTTTCGGGTTTGGGGTCCTTTTTCGGGCTTGGGATCCTTTTTCGGGCTTGTAGTCCTCTTTCGGGCTTGGGGTCCTTTTTAGGGCTTGGGGTCCCTTTTCAGGCTGGGAGTCTTTTTGCATGCTTGGGGTCATTTTTCGAACTTGGGGTCCTTTTTCGGGCTTTGGGTTCTGTTTCGGGCTTTGGGTTCTTTTTCGGGCTTAGGGTCCTTTTTCGGGCCTGAGGTCCTTTGCGAGCTTGGGGTCCTTTTCGGGCTTGGGATCTTTTTCGAGCTTATGGATTTTCGGGCGTGGTGTCCTTTTGGGGCTTGGGGTCTATTTTTGGGCTTGTGGTCTTTCTTTAGGCTTGTCTTTCTTTTTCGGGCTTGGGATGCTTTTTCAGGCTTGGGGTCCATTTTCGGGCCTCAGGTACTTTTTTGGGCTTGTGGTCCTTTTTGGGGCTTTGGGTCATTTTTCGGGCTTGCGGTCCTGTCTGGCTAGGGGTCTTTTTCGGACTTGTTGTCCTTTTTCAGACTTCGGATCCTTTTTCGGCCTTGTAAGTTTGTGGTCCTTTATTGGGCTTGTGGTCCTTTTTCCGGCTAAGGGTCTTTTTCGGGATTGGGGTCCTTTTTCGGGCTTGGGATCTTTTTCGAGCTTATGGTCCTTTTTGGGCGTGTTGTCATTTTCGGGCTTGAGGTCTAATTTCGGTCTTGGGGTCTTTCTTTAGGCTTGTCGTCCTTTTTTGGGCTTGGGTTCTTTTGCATGCTTGGGGTCCTTTTTCAGGCTTGTAAGTTTGTGGTTCTTTTTCGGCCTTATGGTCCTTTTTCGGACTAAGGGTCTTTGTCGGGATTGGTGTCCCTTTTCTGGCTTGGGGTCCTTTTTCAGGCATGGGGTACTTTTTCGTGCTAGGGGTCCCTTTTCAGGCTTGGGGTCCTTTTTCGGGCTTGTGGTCTTTTTTCGGGCTTGGGGTCTTTTTGGGGCTTGGGGTCTTTTTGGGGCTTGGGGTCCTTTTTCGGGCTTGGGGTCCCTTTTCGGGCCTGAGTTTTTTTTTCGGCTTGGGGTCCTTTTTCGGCTTGGGGTTCTTTTTCGGGCTTGGGGTCCTTTTACGGGCTTGGGGTCCTTTTTTTGTGCTTGGGGTCCTTTTTCGGGCTTTGTGTTCTTTTTCGGGCTTGGGGTCCTTTTCGGGCGTGGGGTCTTTCTTCGGGCTTAGGGTTCTTTTTCGAATTTGTGTTTTTTTCGGGCTTAGGATTCTTTTTTGGGCTTGGTTTCATTTTTGAAGCTTGGAGACGTTTTTCGGGCTTGGGATCCTTTTTCGGGCTTGGGATCCTTTTCGGGCTTGGGGTCTTTTTTCGGGCTTTGGGTCATTTTTCTGGCTTGTGGTCGTTTTTCGAAATTGGGGTTCTTTTTCGGGCTTGTGGTTATTTTTCGGCCTCGGGACTTTTTCGGGCTTAGGGTCCTTTTTCGTGCTTGGGATCATTTTTCGGTCTTCTGGTCCTCTTTCGGACTTGGGGTCCTTTTTCGGGCTTGGGATCCTTTTTCGGGCTTGAAGTCCTCTTTCGGGCTTGGGGTCCTTTTAGGACTTGGGGTCTCTTTTCAGGCTTGGAGTTTTTTTTGCAGGCTTGGGGTCATTTTTCGAGCTTGGGGTCTTTTTTCTGGCCTGGAGTCCTTTTCGAACTTGGAGTCCTTTTTCGGGCTTGGGGTCTTTTTTCGGGCTTGGGGTCTTTTTTCGGGCTTGGGATCCTTTTTCGGGCTTAGGGTCCTTTTTCTGGCTCGTGGTCGTTTTTCGAAATTGGAGTTCTTTTTCGGGTTTGTGGTTATTTTTCGGCCTCGGGCCCTTTTTCGGGCTTAGGGTCCTTTTTCGTGCTTGGGATCATTTTTCGGTCTTGTGGTCCTCTTTCGGGCTTGGGGTCCTTTTTCGGGCTTGGGATCCTTTTTCGGGCTTGTAGTACTCTTTCGGGCTTGGGGTCCTTTTCAGGGCTTGGGGTCCCTTTTCAGGCTTGGAGTTTTTGGCAGGCTTGGGGTCATTTTTCGAGCTTGGGGTCCTTTTTCAGGCTTTGGGTTCTTTTTCGTGCTTAGGGTCCTTTTTCGGGCCTGAAGTCTTTTTTCGGGCTTGGGGTCCTTTTCGGGCTTGGGATCTTTTTCGAGCTTATGGTTTTTCGGGCGTGGTGTCCTTTTCGGGCTTGGGGTCTATTTTCGGGCTTGGGGTCAATTTTCGGGCTTGGGGTCTATTTTCGGGCTTGGGGTCTTTCTTTAGGCTTGTCGTCCTTTTTCGGGCTTGGGATGCTTTTTCAGGCTTGGGGTCCATTTTCGGGCCTCAGGTACTTTTTCTTGCTTGTAGTCCTTTTTGGGGCTTTGGGTCCTTTTTCGGGCTTGCGGTCCTTTCGGACTAGGGGTCCTTTTTAAACTTGGGGTCTTGCCTTAGGCTTGTCTTTCTTTTACGGGCTTGGGGTGCTTTTTCAGACTTGTGGTCCTTTTTCAGCCTTGTAAGTTTGTGGTCCTTTATTGGGCTTGTGGTCCTTTTTCGGGCTAAGGGTCTTTTTCGGGATTGGGGTCCTTTTTCGGGCTTGGGATCTTTTTCGAGCTTATGGTCATTTTTGGGCGTGGGGTCCTTTTCGGGCTTGAGGTCTAATTTCGGTCTTGGGGTCTTTCTTTAGGCTTGTCGTCCTTTTTTGGGCTTGGGATCTTTTGCATGCTTGGGGTCCTTTTTCAGGCTTGTAAGTTTGTGGTCCTTTTTCGGGCTTATGGTCCTTTTTTGGGCTGAGGGTCTTTGTCGGGATTGGTGTCCTTTTTCTGGCTTGGGGTCCTTTTTCAGGCATGGGGTACTTTTTCGTGCTAGGGGTCCTTTTTCGGGCTTGGGGTCCTTTTTCGGGCTTGTGGTCCTTTTTCGGGCTTGGGGTCTTTTTGGGGCTTGGGGTCCTTTTTCGGGCTTGGGGTCCCTTTTAGGGCCTGAGGTTTTTTTTCGGCTTGGGATTCTTTTTCGGGCTTGGGGTCCTTTTTCGGGTTTGGAGTCCTTTTTCGGGCTTGGGGTCCTTTTTCGGGCTTGGGGTCCTTTTTTGAGCTTGGGGTCCTTTTTCGGGCTTTGGGTTATTTTTCGGGCTCTGGGTCCTTTTCCTGGCTTGGGGTCTTTTTTTGGGCTTGGGGTCCTATTTCGGCCTTGAGGTCCTTTTTCTGGCTTATGGTCCTTTTTTGGGCTTATATTCCCTTTTTGGGCTTGGGGTCCTTTTTCCTGCTTGGGATCATTTTTCGGTCTTGTGGTCCTCTTTCGGGCTTGGGATCCTTTTTCGGGCTTGGGATCCTTTTACGGGCTTGTAGTCCCTTTTTCGGGCTTGGGGTCCTTTTCAGGGCTTGGGGTCCCTTTTCAGGCTTGGAGTTTTTTTGGGCTTGGGGTCATTTTTCGAGCTTGGGGTCCTTTTTCGGGATTTGGGTTCTTTTTCGGGCTTAAGTCCTTTTTCGGGCCTGAGGTCCTTTTTCGGGCTTGGGGTCCTTTTCGGGCTTGGGATCTTTTTCGAGCTTATGGTTTTTCGGGCGTGGTGTCCTTTTCGGGCTTGGGGTCTATTTTCGGGCTCGGGGTCAATTTTCGGGCTCGGGGTCAATTTTCGGGCTTGGGGTCTATTTTCGGGCTTGGGGTCTATTTTCGGGCTTGGGGTCTTTCTTTAGGCTTGTCGTCCTTTTTCGGGCTTGGGATGCTTTTTCAGGCTTGGGGTCCATTTTCGGTCTGGTAGCTTTTGGCTACCTTTTGGATTTTTTCGAAGGTAAAGTATTGATCGTCTCTAAGGTAAGACTAAGAATGTTTTTTTATTAATTCCCAAGGCTTATTTTATATGCGCTGGCATGTTGCGCGACATGTTTGTATATTTTGGTTATTCTGAGTAAAGCCAATTGGAGAGAGACAGAGAGGCTACCTAGAATTGGTCGCTACTCGGGCAGAGGGTGTGTGCCCATAGATAGCACTGGACGTAGGGAAAAACGCTTGTAAAGCGAAAGGTTCTATCAATAAACAATTGAATATATTTTGCTTTAGCTGGGTGTTTCTCGGCGTTCACGACACATGCGAACCATATGGACGGTTTCGCTAAGGCGTGTACCGAGCCGAGGTAGTTAATTTGAATGAGCTAGAGATAGGTGATTAGATGTATTACACCACCCTCCTTTTGGAAGAATAATGTAACTAAGTGAAATTATTCGAAAAAAACTTGTAGCTTTTGCTTCTCTCCAGATAGCTTTTATATTTTGGATGTACATTTGTGGTATGTGGTTTTTTTTTTATAATCTGATTATCCTGTTTTTATGAACAATTTGTTTTAAACCTGTGGTATCTTCTTGTATGGTAATATTTGGATGCTGAATTGAAATAACTGTGTACGGGCCTTGGTATACTTTATCTAACTTTCTTCTATTTTCGTTCTGCAACATTACCTTATCTAGAGGTTTTACATCAATTGGGTTACTTATTTTCTCTTGACTTAAGTTTCGTATTTGCTTTGTATTATCTAATATTGCTTTTGTTTTTTGTGCTGCTAAGTGTAGTTTGTATTTTAGTTCTGCGTGGTATTGGTCAAAATTGTATATGGGTTGTGTGTGAGTGTTTTCGGAATACATGAGATTTTGTGGGATGTTTGCCTGTTTACCAAATACTAATTCAAATGGTGTGTATTGGTGGTTTGTGTGAGGTGTCGTGTTATAACAGAACGCATAGTAAGGCAGCCAATCATCCCAGTCCGTTTGGGCGTGATTGATAAACTGTCTTACGTATTCATTCAGACAACGGTGATTCCTCTCTAAACCTCCAATTGTTTCTGGATGGTATGCTGTAGAAAACTGATGGTTGAGATTTAACAATTTATTCATGTGTAAGAATACTTCATTTTTGTACTCTGTTCCCTGATCTGTTCTAATTAATTTGGGTGCGCCATATACAAGGATACAATTTTCGACAAGTGCCTTTGCTAGTGTATTTGCTTGTTTATCAGTAATCGCTTGGATTATTACATATTTTGACAGATCGCATTGTATTGTTATGGCATATCGGTTACCACTGTTTGATTTTGAAAATGGACCGATTGTGTCTACTGAGATACTATCTAGTGCTTTAGTAGGTGTAGGAGTATGTATGAGGTTTTCTTTAGTTTTGTAAGTATGTTTATTCTGTTTACATTTTAGGCAATTTTTTACATATTCTCTTATGTGTATTTTCATTTTTGGCCAATAGTATTGGCAACGAAGTTTTTTATATAATCGATATGATCCAACATGACCGCCTATCGGTGTGTCATGGTTGGCTTTGATAATTGCTTTTTGTTTTTCAGGATTTTCTAGTATTTGCTGGCGAGTATATAGAATTATTGATACATTCTTCAATATTTGTTGGCCTTTATCTTTAAATTCTTGAATATTCATATCCTTAAGAATCTCACTATTTAGCGCTAGAGCTAAAGTGGTAATTTTTTTATTGTTTGCCAGTAATTCCACATTTTGTAAAATGTGACCTAGGTTTTTTGATAGCTTGCTAGGGACTGTTAACGCTGGAGTCAATTCCCTCTTGTAGCTTTTATCCATGATTTGTATATGGATTTTGTTGTTTTCTTGTGTTAACATTAATTTTGGGAGGTTATATGCCTCTTCATTGTTTAGCGACTCGTAGATTTTGAGTTGATCGGGCTCAGCATCATTCGATATCGCGTCTATATTTGAATTTGTTTGTTTGCGAGTATTTGCTCTAGTTTGCACCACGTATAAATTTAATTGTTTTAATTTTTCAGAGTCGATATTTATTCTAGAAAGAGCATCAGCACCTACATTCATTTTACCTTGTACATATTGTACCGTAAAACTGAATTCCTCTAGGTCTAGTCTCATTCTAGTTAATTTAGATGATGGTTCTTTCATTGAAAAAAGATAGACCAACGGTCGATGATCAGTTTTAACAGTGAATTTTCGTCCGTATAAATATGGTCGGAAATAGTTAATAGCCCAATGTATGGCTGTTAACTCTTGTTCTACAGTAGATTTATTTGCTTCGCCTCTCGTGAAGGTTCTGCTGGCAAATGCTACTGGTAATTCAATATTGTCATATGTTTGTGCTAGGATAGCACCACATGCAATTTTGGAAGCATCTGTTATTAGAACAAATTCTTTGTTAAAATCAGGAAATTGTAAAATTGTTGGGGAAATTAGTTGATTTTTAAGCATATCAAATGCATTTTGGCATTCAATATTCCAAACGAAGGTAGTGTTTTTCCTTAATAATTTGTTCAAAGGGTTTGCTATCTGAGCAAAATTTTTTATAAAACGCCTGTAATAATTACAGAACGCGACGAATCGTCGTACGTCATCTGCATTTTTAGGTATAGGGTAGTTGCAGATCGTATCAAATTTGGATTTATCTGGCTGAATTCCTTTTTCAGAAATGTGGTGACCTAAATAAGTTACGTCAGCTCGAAAAAAATTACATTTGGATGGATTTAATTTTAAATTGTGGTTTCTTAATTTCTGAAAAACTTTTTCCAAGTTTGCAAGATGATGGTTGATTGAACAACCGATGACTATGATGTCGTCAATATAGAGAAATGCGCACTCGGGACCTAGTCCGCTAAGTGCGATTGACATCATGCGTTGAAAGCTATTCGGGCTAATATTGAGTCCGAATGGCAATCGTTTAAATTGAAAATGTCCGCGTTCCTGTAAGGAGAATGCGGTGAATTCTCTAGATTTTTTCTCGATTTCTATTTGGTGGAAACCGGACTGTAGATCTAGAGTAGAGAAATACTTTGCTCTGCCAAGTTGGTCAAGAATGTCGTCAATTCTTGGTAGAGGAAATTTGTCGGCTAGTAATTTTTTATTTAGTTGCCGAAAATCTACAACTAGTCTCCATTTCTTTTCTGTGCTAGTTGTTTTCTTTGGAACAAGCATAATGGGTGAATTATAATTAGAAACAGCTGGTTCTATCACATCATTTTTGATTAAGTCGTCCACTTGACGGCACATTTCTTCACGCTGGCTATGCGCGTTTCTATAATTTTTTATATATACTGGTGATTTGTCACTCAGGTGTATTTTTTGTTTATAGAAATTGTTTGCAGATAGTGTGTCGTCCTTTAGGTGGAAGATATCGTTATACTTATTGCATAATTTAATAAGGCTATCTTTTGCAGATGCCGAAAATTTTTTTAAATTGAGCTCCTCTTGGAGAGCATCATTTCGTTTAATATTCTGAGAATCAGTTTCGCTGATCGTCGCCAATTGAAAATTGGTTAAATGTTCATATTGTGGTAACAAATGTTTGATTAAAACGGGTTCGTTATTGGTATTTACAATCTTTATATAAGGAGATTCTTTATTTACAATTGCGTTGCTGCTAAATACTCCAGGAGCGATCTCTGAGGCAATTAACACAACGTCTCCTTCTGGATTAAAATTATTAATTATTCTATATGTTTCTGCTCTAGCTGGTAACCAGGTCGAGCCACCTAGATTATTGTGTATAGGTATATCTATATTTATGTTATGTACATGCATTGACAGCAACCATGCATCATAATTTATCGAGCATCGGTATGTTGCCAAAAAATCTCTTCCAATAATACCATCGGTTGGTATAGGAAAATCATCGTTAATTATATGCAGAGTACCCTCAATAGGTGTGTCTTGCATGTAAAAGATGCATTTGGTAATTCCATGGCTCTGCAGTTCACCAGGAATAATCCCTTTTAGTTTGTATTTGCGAGTTGTATCTATGCTTGTACCTGGCAAGATACATTCGCTTTTAATGAGTGATATGTCAGCTCCTGAGTTGACCAGGAAAGTGCACATCTTGCTCGAATTGTTCAATTTGAGCTTTATGAAATTCGAGGCAGCTACGTTTAATGTGTAGACTGCCCGTTTCCTAAAAAAAGATGGTTGGGCGGTGGTTGGATTCGGTCCGCTGTTGGTTGATCAGGTAGGCTGCTTGGTGCTGAGTCAGTGACATATATATATCGTCCCTGACCTTGCTTACTGCGGTAATTGTTATGCTGAGGAGTCGAATTATTTCTTCCTCGTCCTCTGTTATTGTTTTGGTAAAATTGCTGCGTGTTCCCGTTTGTGCTAAATCGGTTGGCTTGTGTATTATTAGGAGTATAGTGCTGCATGTTACCATATGTGTTATATCGGTTAGTTTGTGCATTGGGACGTCGCCTATCAAAATCTCTAACACGTGTATTGCCACGATAATTTCGTGTGTTGTCAACACGATCGTAGTGTTGACGGTGCCGGAAATGCATAATTTGTGCATTTGGTACGCTGTGGCTTTCGTGCTCCGAGTTCTCCAATACTTTTTGTGTGGCTATTTTTATTGAGGAAAAATTTCCTGCTTTAAGTATAGTACGTGTTTCATGGTTTTTTAAACCGTGAATTAGGGCATTAACTCCAGCTTTTGTAGCCATTGAAGCTGCTACATCACCTGGAATTTGCCTTTCTATATAAGTGTTTTGCAGTTGAAGTGTTAATTCTTCTACTTCATCACAAAATTTGTTGAGAGGTCCTCGCTGTTGTGAAAATTTCAATTTAGCGAGAACTTCATCTGGGGTTTTGATTGATGCACAGCGGGCTTTTACATCCGCTGTAAGTGCATCAATTGATACTAAGTTAATGGGTAGGCCAAGTCTTGCCTTACCCGTTAATCTAGTTCTAAGGAATTTTATTGCCATCGGCATATGTTCTGCCGATGTCATTTCTTTTAGTAACTGAGCCGAGTCGATAAATGCCTCCAACTCGTCAGCAGTTCCATCGTACTTTTGTACGATGGCTGTCGCAGTTTTAATATCAAAGTCAGGCATTTTTGGTTTACCTGCCGATAGCCGTCTGCAAAATATGGCTGTTTTAGCTAGAGTTTTTAAAGTAGTTTTCTTTAATATTGTTGTTGTATCCAAGATCTCTAATGATGCTTGGTACTTTGTTTTTAAATTTAGAAACTTGTCGCATTCGATGTTCCACTCTTCGTGCGATATCCGATGTTTTAATTTATTTAATTTGCTCTTGTATTCATTATAGAGATCGGAAATTTCTTCCTTTTTTTCTAGAATACCTTGTAGGGTTCTAGCCCTGCCCTTGCTCTTATTTAAATTTAGCTGTATCCTGCAAAGGTGCGAGTCTATTTCTCGTAACCTTTGCATGAATACGCAAAAACAAATGCGTATGTTAACTTGTCTATCTGTTAGTCTGTGTTATCTCTAATTTATGTGCATTCTAAATTTGGTCTATACTTGCAAGCGATTTCCTTGCCTTCTTAAATGCTTGGCGCTTGACGTATCTTGTGTACGTTTGATAAATTGTGAATATCAGTTGTATGGAACAAATGGTCAGTAATAACCAGTACTTCGTATCTTGGTTATCTTGCCAATTTGCGTGCTGTTCCAAACTATTAATTATATTTATTTGCGGATCTCCGCTTACTGTCGGGGATTTACTTGTTCTAGACCCCATTTTTTTTTGAAATTTAATGTATTAGTATCTAATAATTAAAATTTAACATACAGTATATAATAATTTAATATCCATAGATTCGGTGAACAGGTTGTGGTGAAACATTTTTGGGAGGAATTTGTTTTTTGCAATCCCGACTATATCTCATGTCTTAAGAGCAATTTGGAAAATGGAAGGATCAAAATACATTATTTGGATTGTAATGTATCTTTAATAGATCTGCTTTGTAGTGTATCAATTTTGATAGACTATCTGATTTTGGTATAAATTACACTGAATAAGAACAAAAGCTAAAATAGAATCCTGACTTTATTTTCGTCGGATTATTGCACTATTCCTCAACAGAACAACATAGTGTAAATGTTTTGTCAAATCAAAATAATTTTAACTAAAATCTTCCAAAATATGATTGTTTTCAAGATGACTTAAGTTTTGTTTAAAAGAAAAAAAATCGTTAAGGTATTTCCTTTTTCTAAGTTATTCGTTTTTTTTTTGATCAAGAACAACAGTTTTTTTTTTAAAATGCGCATAAAATTTTCTGTCACTTTTCTGTTGACGTCAGGGCGATATTCTGAACCGTTTGAAAACTACACGAAATAAAAATATACAAATTATTCATTTTTGTTTGGTTTTTGACGTAAGTTCAACAATGCTGTTAAAATGAATCTTGATTTGCATCTTCTCCGGTGACATCTGTATTTCATGCATTGGAAAGAAAACAGCGTTTTCTGTTCATCGAACTCTTACCTCCGGATTCTGCTGCTGTTGCTAGTATCACCGTTACTCTCCGACAGTCATGCACCCAAACCGTCCGAGTAGGGAGAGGTACTGCTACGTGTCGAATTAATTTGTAACAACTCGTGGGCCTGTGGCGGGTGTGTAGGCATGTAGGCTGGTTCGGTCTGCCTGTGCGTTGCCCGGTTCTCGATCCGCCACCGGCGCAGCTGGTTTCAGTGACGATGGGGCCATCATCGGCGGCGGTGGTGGTGGCATAGTTACCAAACTGTTGCCGTACAGCTGCTTCACTTCCTCATGGTGTTATGCGGGTGTCTCCGTTTCCTTGGTTCTACGTGGCACTAGTTCTCTGTGTGGCACTAATTCTTCTTCGGTGTGGATGATTTCACACGTTTGTTTCATTGCCAAAAGCAAACTTGCATGCTTATCGATCACCAATCAGTAGTCTGAATTTGTTGCCACTGTCAAACACTTGAATGTCCTTATCCAGGTATAACCAGTTATTTCAAAACGTCACTTGTTCGGAATCGAACTTTTCTCGATTCATAGTTCAAAAAGAATGACATCAACAAACCGATCACGTTCAGGATCAACTTTAACTTCTCGTAAACCTCCTTATAACGAACTTTTATCACTCCTGTTCAAAATTGATACATTCACATTTCCAAGTATATTATTCAGTTAGAGGCTATTTTTCTGTGGCACCCTTGCTCGATTTCATGCAACTGAGTTTTTCGTTTGTTGGTTTGCACCGTTTTCACTTTTTCTTTTTCACGGTCGCCATCTGGTAGCTTTTGGCTACCTTTTGGATTTTTTCGAAGGTAAAGTATTGATCGTCTCTAAGGTAAGACTAAGAATGTTTTTTTATTAATTCCCAAGGCTTATTTTATATGCGCTGGCATGTTGCGCGACATGTTTGTATATTTTGGTTATTCTGAGTAAAGCCAATTGGAGAGAGACAGAGAGGCTACCTAGAATTGGTCGCTACTCGGGCAGAGGGTGTGTGCCCATAGATAGCACTGGACGTAGGGAAAAACGCTTGTAAAGCGAAAGGTTCTATCAATAAACAATTGAATATATTTTGCTTTAGCTGGGTGTTTCTCGGCGTTCACGACACATGCGAACCATATGGACGGTTTCGCTAAGGCGTGTACCGAGCCGAGGTAGTTAATTTGAATGAGCTAGAGATAGGTGATTAGATGTATTACATCGGGCCTCAGGTACTTTTTCGGGCTTGTAATCCTTTTTGGGGCTTTGGGTCCTTTTTCGGGCTTGCGGTCCTTTCGGGCTTGCGGTCCTTTCGGGCTAGGGGTCTTTTTCGGGCTTGGGGTCCTTTTTCGGGCCTGGGGGCCTTTTTTGAGCTTGGGGTCCTTTTTCGGGCTTAGGGTTCTTTTTCGGGATTGGGGTCCTTTTTCGAGCCTGAAGCCCTTTTTCGGGCTTGGGGTCCTTTTCGGGCTTGAGGTCCTTTTTCGGGCTTGGGGTTTTTTTTCGTGATTGGGGTCCTTTTTCGGGCTGGGGGCCCTTATTCGGGCTTGGGGTCTTTTTCGGGCTTGGGGTCCTTTTACAGGCTTGGGGTCCTTTTTCGGGCTTGGGGTCTTTTTCGAGCTTGGAGTCGTTTTACGGGCTTGGAGTCCTTTTTCGGAATTGTCCTCTTTCGGGCTTGGGATCCTTTTTCGTGATTGGGGTCCTTTTTCGGGCTTGGGGCTTTTATTCGGGCTTGGGGTCTTTTTAGGGCTTGGGGTCCTTTTACAGGCTTGGGGTACTTTTTCGTGCTAGGGGTCCTTTTTCGGGCTTGGGGTCCTTTTTCGGGCTTGTGGTCGTTTTCGGGCTTGGGGTCTTTGGGTCCTTTTTCGGTCTTGGGGTCCCTTTTAGGGCCTGAGGTTTTTTTTCGGCTTGGGGTTCTTTTTCGGGCTTGGGGTCCTTTTTCGGGCTTGGGGTCCTTTTTCGGGCTTGGGGTCCTTTTTTGTGCTTGGGGTCTTTTGCGGGCTTTGGGTTCTTTTTCGAATTTGGGGTTTTTTCGGGCTTAATTTTCTTTTTTGGGCTTGGGGTCCTTTTACAGGCTTGGGATCCATTTTCGGGCTTGGTGTCTTTTTTGAGCTTGGGGTCGTTTTACGGGCTTGGAGTCCTTTTTCGGAATTGTGGTCCTTTTTCGGGCTTGGGGTCTTTTTCGGGCTTGCGGTCCTTTTCCTGGCTTGGGGTCCTTTTTTGGGCTTGGAGTCCTATTTCGTGCTTGAGGTCCTTTTTCTGGCTTATGGTCCTTTTTTGGGCTTATGGTCCCTTTTTGGGCTTGGGGTCCTTTTTCGGGCTTGTGGTCCGTTTTTAAACTTGGGGTCTTGCCTTAGGCTTGTCTTTCTTTCACGGGCTTGGGGTGCTTTTTCAGACTTGTGGTCCTTTTTCGGCCTTGGAAGTTTGGGGTCCTTTATTGGGCTTGTGGTCCTTTTCGGGCTAAGGGTCTTTTTCGGGATTGGGGTCCTTTTTCGGGCTTGAGGTCTAATTTCGGTCTTGGGGTCTTTCTTTAGGTTTGTCGTCCTTTTTTGGGCTTGGGGTCTTTTGCATGCTTGGGGTCCTTTTTCAGGCATGTAAGTTTGTGGTCCTTTTTCGGGCTTATGGTCCTTTTTCGGGCTAAGGGTCTTTGTCGGGATTGATGTCCTTTTTCTGGCTTGGGGACCTTTTTCAGGCATGGGGTACTTTTTCGTGCTAGGGGTCCTTTTTCGGGCTTGGGGTCCTTTTTCGGGCTTGTGGTCTTTTTCGGGCTTGGGGTCTTTTTGGGGATTGGGGTCCTATTTCGGTCTTGGGGTCCCTTTTAGGGCCTGAGGTTTTTTTTCGGCTTGGGGTTCTTTTTCGGGCTTGGGGTCCTTTTTCGGGCTTGGGGTCCTTTTTCGGGCTTGGGGTCCTTTTTTGTGCTTGGGGTCTTTTGCGGGCTTGGGGTCGTTTTTCGGGCTTAGGGTCCTTTTTCGGGCTTGGGGTCCTTTTTCGGGCCTTTTTGGGGTCTATCCTTAGGCTTGTCTTTCTTTTACGGGCTTGGGGTGCTTTTTCTGACTTCGGGTCCTTTTTCGGCCTTGTAAGTTTGTGGTCCTTTATTGGGCTTGTGGTCCTTTTTCGGGCTAAGGGTCTTTTTCGGGATTGGGATCCTTTTTCGGGCTTGAAGTCCTCTTTCGGGCTTGGGGTCTTTTTTAGGGCTTGGGGTCCCTTGTCAGCCTTGGAGTCTTTTTACAGGCTTGTGGTCATTTTTCGAGCTTGGGGTCCTTTTTCGGGCTTTGGGTTCTTTTTCGGGCTTAGGGTCCTTTTTCGGGCCTGAGGTCCTTTTTCGGGCTTGGGGTCCTTTTCGGGCTCGGGATCTTTTTCGAGCCTAAGGTTCTTTTTCGTGCGTGGTGTCCTTTTCGGGCTTGGGGTCTATTTTCGGGATTGGGGTCTTTGTTTAGGCTTGTCGTCCTTTTTTGGGCTTGGGATGCTTTTTCAGGCTTAGGGTCCTTTCGGGCTAAGGGTCCTTTTTCAGTTGTGGCTTGGGTCCTTTTTAGGGCTTGGCGTCTTTTTCGGGCTTGGAGTCTTCTTTCGGGTTTGGGATCCCTTTTTGGGCTTGGGGTTCTTTTTCGGGCTTGGGGTCCTTTTTCGGGCTTGGGGTCCTTTTCGGGCTTAGGGTCCTTTTTCAGTTGTTGTCTTTTTCGGGCTTGGGGTCCTTTTCGGGCTAGGGGTCCTTTTTCGGGCTTGGGGTCCTTTTCGGGCTTGGGGTCCTCTTCCATGCTTGTGGTCTTTATCGGGCTTGGGGTCCTTTTTCGGGTTTGTGGATCGCCTTTCGGGCTTGCGGTCCTTTTTCGGGCTTGGGGTCTTTTTCGGGCTTGGGGTCCTTTTTCGAGCTTGGTGTCTTTTTTCGGGCTTGGGGTCCTTTTTCGAGCTTGAGGTTCTTTTTCTAGCTTGGGGTCCTTCTCGGGCTCGGGGTCATTTTTTGGGCTTGTGGCCCTTTCTCGGACTAGTGGTCTTTTTCGGGCTTGGGGCCCTTTTTCGGGCTTGGGGTCCTTTTTCGTGCTTAGGATCCTTTTTGGGCTCGGTGTCCTTTTTAGAGCTTAGGGTCCTTTTTCGGGCGTAAAGTACTTTTTCGGGCTTGGGGTCCTCTTTCTGGCTTGGGTCCTTTTTAGGGCTTGTCCTCATTTTCGGGCTTAGGGTGCTTTTTCAGGCTTGGGGTCCTTTTGCGATCTTATAGTCTTTTTCGGGTTTGGAGTCCATTTTCGGGTTTGTGATCCTTTTTCGGGCATGGTGTTTTTTTCGGGCTTGAGGTCCTTTTTCGGGCCTGGGATCCTTTTTCGGGTTTGGGGTCCTTTTTCGGGCTTGGGGTCCTTTTCAGTCCTAGGGTCCTTTTCGGTCCTAGGGTCCTTTTCGGGCTTAGGATCCTTTTTCAATTGTGGTCTTTTTCGGGCTTGGGGTCCTTTTCGGGCTTAGGGTCCTTTTTCGGGCCTGAGGTCCTTTTTCGGGCTTGGGGTCCTTTTTGGGCTTGGGATCTTTTTCGATCTGATGGTTTTTCGGGCGTGGTGTCCTTTTCGGGCTTGGGGTCTATTTTCGGGCTTGGGGTCTATTTCCGGGCTTGGGGTCTTTCTTTAAGCTTGTCGTCCTTTTTCGGGCTTGGGATGCTTTTTCAGGCTTGGGGTCCATTTTCGGGCCTCAGGTACTTTTTTGGGCTTGTGGTCCTTTTAGGGGCTTTGGGTCCTTTTTCGGGCTTGCGGTCCTTTCGGGCTAGGGGTCTTTTCGGACTTGTTGTCCTTTTTCGGGTTTGGGGTCTTTTTTCGGGCCTGGGGGCCTTTTTTTGAGCTTGGGGTCTTTTTTCGGGCTTTGGGTTCTTTTTCGGGATTGGGGTCGTTTTTGGGGCTTGGGGTTCTTTTTCGTGATTTGTGTCCTTTTTCGGGCTTGGGGCCCTTATTCGGGCTTGGGGTCTTTTTCGGGCTTGGGGTCCTTTTACATGCTTGGGGTCCTTTTTCGGGCTTGGGGTCTTTTTCGAGCTTGGGGTCGTTTTACGGGCTTGGAGTCCTTTTTCGGAATTGTGGTCCTTTTTCGAGCTTGGGATTCTTTTTCGTGATTGGGGTCCTTTTTCGGGCTTGGGGCCCTTATTCGGGCTTGAAGTCTTGTTCGGGCTTGGGGTCCTTTTACAGGCTGGGGGTCCATTTTCGGGCTTGGGGTCTTTTTCGAGCTTGGGGTCGTTTTACGGGCTTGGAGTCCTTTTTCGGAATTGTGGTCTTTTTCGGGCTTGGGGTCTTTTTCGGGCTTGCGGTCCTTTTCCTGGCTTGGGGTCCTTTTTTGGGCTTGGAGTCCTATTTCGGGCTTGAGGTCCTTTTTCTGGCTTATGGTCCTGTTTTGGGCTTATGTTCCCTTTTTGGGCATGGGGTCCTTTTCGGGCTTTGGGGTCCGTTTTAAACTTGGGGTCTTGCCTTAGGCTTGTCTTTCTTTTACGGGCTTGGAGTGCTTTTTCAGACTTCGGTTCCTTTTTCGGCCTTGTAAGTTTGTGGTTCTTTATTGGGCTTGTGGTCCTTTTTCGGGCTAAGGGTCTTTTTCGGGATTGGGGTCCTTTATTGGGCTTGGGATCTTTTTCGAGCTTATGGTCATTTTTGGGCGTGGGGTCCTTTTCGGGCTTGAGGTCTAATTTCGGTCTTGGGGTCTTTCTTTAGGCTTGTCGTCCTGTTTTGGGCTTGGGGTCTTTTGCATGCTTGGGGTCCTTTTTCAGGCTTGTAAGTTTGTGGTCCTTTTTCGGGCTTATGGTCCTTTGTCGGGCTAAGGGTCTTTGTCGGGATTGGTGTCGTTTTTCTGGCTTGGGGTCGTTTTTCAGGCATGGGGTACTTTTTCGTGCTAGGGGTCCTTTTTCGGGCTTGGGGTCCTTTTTCGGGCTTGCGGTCCTTTTTCGGGCTTGGGGTCTTTTTGGGGCTTGGGGTTCTTTTTCGGGCTTGGGGTCCTTTTTCGGGTTTGGGGTCCGTTTTCGGGCTTGGGGTCCTTTTTCGGGCTTGGGGTCCTTTTTCGGGCTTGGGGTCCTTTTTTGAGCTTGGGGTCCTTTTTCGGGCTTTGGGTTCTTTTTCGGGCTTGGGGTCCTTTTTCGGGCTTGAGATCTTTTTTCGGGCTTGGGGTCCTTTTCGGGCGTGGGGTCTTTCTTCGGGCTTGGGGTTCTTTTTCGAATTTGGGGTTTTTTCGGGCTTAGGATTCTTTTTTGGGTTTGGTTTCATTTTTGAAGCTTGGAGTCCTTTTTCGGGCTTGGGATCCTTTTTCGGGCTTGGGATCCTTCTTCGGGCTTGGGGTCCTTTTTCGAACTTGGAGTCCTTTTTCTGGAGTCTGGCGTGGGGTCCTTTTTCGAACTTGGAGTCCTTTTTCGGGCTTGGGGTCCTTTTTCGGGCTTAGGGTCTATTTCGGGCTTGGGGTCCTTTTTCGAGCCTTTTTGGGGTCTTTCCTTAGGCTTGTCTTTCTTTTACGGGCTTGGGGTGCTTTTTCTGACTTCGAGTCCTTTTTCGGCCTTGTAAGTTTGTGGTCCTTTATAGGGCTTGTGGTCCTTTTTCGGGCTAAGGGTCTTTTTCGGGCTTTGGGTTCTTTTTCGGGCTTTTGGTTCTTTTTCGGGCTTGGGGTCCTTTTTCGGGCCTGAGGTCTTTTTTCGGGCTTGGGGTCCTTTTCGGGCTTGGGGTCTTTCTTCGGGCTTGGGGTTCTTTTTCGAATTTGGGGTTTTTTTCGGGCTTGGGCCTCTTTTTAGGGCTTGTGGTCCTTTTTCGTGCTTGGCATCCTTTTTAGGCTTGTGGTCCTTTTTCGGGCTTGGGGTCCTTTTCGGGCTTGGGGTCCCCTTTCAGGCTTGTAGTTTTGTGATCGTTTTTCGGGTTTATGGTCTTTTTTTTGGGCTTGGGGTCTTTTTTCGGGATTGCGGTCTTTTTTCGGGCTTGGGGTCCTTTTTTCTGGCTTGGGGTCTTTTTCGAGCTTGGGGTTCTTTTTCGGGCTTGGGGACCTTTTTCGGGCTTTGAGTCCTTTTTCGTTCTTGGGATCCATTTTCGGGCTTGGGGTCCTCTTTCAGGCTTGTGATCTTTATCGGTCTTGGAGTCCTTTTTCGGTCTTGGGGTCATTTTTCGGACTTGGGGTAATTTTTCGGGCTTGGGGTCCTTTTCGGGCTTGGGGTCCTTTTCGGGCTTGGGGTCCTTTTTCGGGCTTGGGGTACTTTTTTCTGGCTTGGTGTCTTTTTCGAGCTTGGGGTTCTTTTTCGGGCTTGGGGCCCTTTTTCGGGCTTTGGGTCTTTTTTCGTTCTTGGGATCCATTTTCGGGCTTGTGGTCTTCTTTCGGGTATAGGGTCCTATTTCGGGCTTGGGGTCCCTTTTCTGGCTTGGGGTCTTTTTTCAAGTTTTGGGTCCTTTTTCAGGCTTGGGGTCTTTTTCGAGCTGGGGCTCATTTTTCGGGCTTGGGGTCCTTTTTCGGGCTTGGGGTCCTTTTCGGGCTTTGGGTCCTCTTTCAGGCTTGTGGTCTTTATCGGGCTTGGAGTCCCTTCTCGGGCTTGGGTTTTTTTTGGGCTTGGGTCCTTTTTCGGGCTTGGGGTCCTTTTTCGGGCTTGGGATCCTTTTTCGTGCTTGGGGTCTTTTTTCGGGCTTGGGGTCCTTTTTCGGGCTTGGGGTCCCTTTTCGGGCCTGAGGTTTTTTTTCGGCTTGGGGTTTCTTTTCGGGCTTGGGGTCCTTTTTCGGGTTTGGGGTCCTTTTTCGGACTTGGGGTCCTTTTTCGGGCTTGGGGTCCTTCTTTGAGCTTGGGGTCCTTTTTCGGGCTTTGGGTTCTTTTTCAGGCTTGGGGTCCTTTTTCGGGTTTGAGGTCTTGTTTCGGGCTTGGGGTCCTTTTCGGGCGCGGGGTCTTTCTTCGGGCTTGGGGTTCTCTTTCGAATTTGTGGTTTTTTCGGGCTTAGGATTCTTTTTTGGGCTTGGTTTCATTTTTGAAGCTTGGAGTCCTTTTTCGGGCTTGGGATCCTTTTTCGGGCTTGGGGTCTTTTTTTGGCGTGGGGTCCTCTTTGGAACTTGGAGTCCTTTTTCGGGCTTGGGGTCCTTTTTCGGGCCTTTTTGGGGTCTTTCCTTAGGCTTGTCTTTCATTTACGGGCTTGGGGTGCTTTTTCAGACTTCGGGTCCTTTTTCGGCGTTGCAAGTTTGTGGTCCTTTATTGGGCTTGTAGTCCTTTTTCGGGCTAAGGGTCTTTTTCGGGATTGGGGTGCTTTTTCGGGCTTGGGATCTTTTTCGAGCTTATGGTCCTTTTTGGGCGTGGGGACCTTTTCGGGCTTGGGGTCTATTTTCGGTCTTGGGGTCTTTCTTTAGGCTTGTCGTCCTTTTTTGGGCTTGGGGTCCTTTTTCAGGCTTGTAAGTTTGTGGTCCTTTTTCGGGCTTATGGTCCTTTTTCGGGCTAAGGGTCTGTCGGGATTGGGGTCCTTTTTCGGGCTTGCAGTCCTCTTTCGGGCTTGGGGTCTTTTCTAGGGCTTGGGGTCCCTTGTCAGCCTTGGAGTCTTTTTACAGGCTTGTGGTCATTTTTCGAGCTTGGGGTCCTTTTTCGGGCTTTGGGTTCTTTTTCGGGCTTAGGGTCCTTTTTCGGGCCTGAGGTCTTTTTTCGTGCTTGGGGTCCTTTTCGGGCTCGGGATCTTTTTCGAGCCTATGGTTCTTTTTCGTGCGTGGTGTCCTTTTCGGGCTTGGGGTCTATTTTCGGGATTGGGGTCTTTGTTTAGGCTTGTCGTCCTTTTTTGGGCTTGGGATGCTTTTTCAGGCTTAGGGTCCATTTTCGGGCCTCAGGTACTTTTTTGGGCTTGTGGTCCTTTTTGGGGCTTTGGGTCCTTTTTCGGGCTTGTGGTCCTTTCGGGCTAGGCGTCTTTTTCGGACTTGTGGTCCTTTTTCGGGCTTGGGGTCCTTTTTCTTGCTTGGGGTCTTTTTTCGGGCTTGGGGTCCTTTTTCGAGCTTGAGGTTCTTTTTCTGGCTTGGGGTCCTTCTCGGGCTCGGGGTCATTCTTTGGGCTTGTGGCCCTTTCTCGGACTAGTGGTCTTTTTCGGGCTTGGGGCCCTTTTTCGGGCTTGGGGTCCTTTTTCGGGCTTAGGATCCTTTTTTGGGCTCGGTGTCCTTTTTAGAACTTAGGGTCCTTTTTCGGGCGTAAGGTACTTTTTCGGGCTTGGGGTCCTCTTTCTGGCTTGGGTCCATTCTAGGACTTGTCCTCTTTTTCGGATTTAGGGTGCTTTTTCAGGCTTGGGGTCCTTTTGCGAGCTTATAGTCTTTTTCGGGTTTGGAGTCCATTTTCGGGTTTGTGATCCTTTTTCGGGCTTGGTGTTTTTTTCGGGCTTGAGGTCCTTTTTCGGGCCTGGGATCCTTTTTCGGGCTTGGGGTCCTTTTCGATCCTAGGGTCATTTTCGGGCTTAGGGTCCTTTTTCAATTGTGGTCTTTTTCGAGCTTGGGGTCCTTTTCGAGCTTGGGGTCCTTTTTCGGGCTTGGGGTCCTCTTCGGGCTTTTGGTCCTCTTTCACGCTTGTGGTCTGTATCGGGCTTGGGGTCCTTTTTCGGGTTTGTGGATCGTCTTTCGGGCTTGCGGTCCTTTTTCGGGCTTGGAGTCTTTTTCGGGCTTGGAGTACTTTTTAGAGATTGGGGTCTTTTTTCGGGCTTTGGGTCCTTTTTCTGGCTTGGGGTCGTTTTTCGGGCTTGGGGTCCTTTTTCGGGCTTGAAGTCCTTTTTCGGGCTTGGGGTCCTTTTTTCGGGCTTGGGGTCCTTTTTTGAGCCTGGGGTCCTTTTTCGGGCCTGAGGCCCTTTTTTGGGCTTGGGGTCCTTTTTCGGGCTTGGGATCTTTTTCGAGCTTATGGTTCTTTTTCGGGGGTGGTGTCCTTTTCGAGCTAGGGGTCTATTTTCGGGCCTGGGATCCTTTTTCGGGCTTGGGGTCCTTTTTCGGGCTCGGGGTCCTTTTTCTGGCTTAGGGTCCTTTCGGGCTAAGGGTCCTTTTTCAGTTGTGGCTTGGGTCCTTTTTAGGGCTTGGCGTCTTTTTCGGGCTTGGAGTCTTCTTTCGGGTTTGGGATCCCTTTTTGGGCTTGGGGTTCTTTTTCGGGCTTGGGGTCCTTTTTCGGGCTTGGGGTCCTTTTCGGGCTTAGGGTCCTTTTTCAGTTTATTTGTTTATTTGTTTATTTGTATAAAAAAAGTCCAACTGACAATTTGTCTTAATGAACTATACTAAACTAAGGTAAACTAAACATAATTAAAATAGTGACAATACACGACGACGAAACTGCGAAGAGTTCATGACGAAGTCAAAAATTTCAGCAAACTCGTTGAAGCGACGACTCATTGCTAAAATTGGACTATTGGCAGCGTAGTTAGTGCTGCGCATTTCAGAATGCAGCAGGGCTCGAGGGCGAAGAGAACGGGTAGGCGCGTAGAGGTTGATTTGCGCTAGTAGCTCCGGATCATCATATTCAGCCAGCAGAATCTTTGACACGAAGGTAGCTTGCGCTGCATGTCTCCGGCGTGTTAAAGTATTAAGTCCTAAAAGACGACAACGGTCCTCGTATGGTGGCAGGTTTAATGGATCGTTCCATGGCAATTCACGTAACGCATATCGTATGAATTTACGCTGGACTGCTTCGATCCTAAGGCTCCACGTAGCTTGATACGGGCACCAAACGACGTTTGCAAATTCCAACTGCGGGCGCACCAATGAGCAATAAAGAGCCTTGAAGCATAGAGGATCCCGAAATTCGTTGGATATTTTGAAAATAAATCCCAGCAAACGATTGGCTCTGTCGATGGTCGCTGAGACATGATGAGTATACGTTAGCTTTTCATCAAGAATGACTCCTAGATCCTTCACGTGGTCAACGCGTTGTAGTAGAGTTCCTGCGATGTTATAGTTGAAGGTAACCATATTTCTCGTTCGATAATAGCTGATGACAAAACAATTTGCAACGCTAAGGACCATCATGTTTCTTACACACCAGCTATAAAAGGTGTCAATAAGATGCTGTAGCTCACGGCAATCGGCTTCATTCCGTATAACAAGAAAAAAATTTAAGTCGTCGGCAAAAAACAGCTTTCCTCCACGGCTTAGAACGAAAACCGCATCGTTCACGAACAGTGAAAAAAGTAGTGGACCTAGCGTACTACCTTGAGGAACTCCGGAAGTGTTGAAAAAGGATTCTGAAACAATATCGCCAATTTGAACAACGCATTCACGGTGCACAAGGTAGGATCGAAGCCAATGGCAGAATCTAGTAGAGCACCCTAGCTTATCAAGCTTTGTTATCAGTATCTCATGATTAACTCTATCAAAAGCTGCCTTTAGATCAGTGTAAATAGTATCCACCTGCAATTTCTTAGACATTTGTTCCGTGCAAAATGACGTAAAGCAGACGAGATTCGTCTCGACTGAACGTCCTGGGAAAAATCCGTGCTGAGATGTACTAATGTAGTGTCGACAAGCAGAAAATAACGCCTCGTTGATAATTGATTCAAACACTTTAGATTCGACTCCTAGCGAAGTGATTCCGCGATAGTTCGCTATGTTGCGTTTGTCACCTTTCTTGAATACCGGGAACATAACTGAGCATTTCCAATCCTCAGGAAACGTTTGCTGCTGAAGCGATAGGTTAAAAATATATGCAAGTGGTGTTACAAGTAAGTCCGAACATTTTTTCAATACAGTTGAAGGTATAGCACTGAGGCCGGGTGCATAAGATGACTTGGTTTTCCGAATTGCAGATATAACCATTTGTTCAGAGACAGTAAACACATCCAAATCAACAGCACAAGCAGGAACGTCGCGAGAGGCATTTTCGAGTTCGTTTGCGGTTGGCGAGTCAGTTGAAAAAACACTCGAGAAGAATCTGGCAAACAGCGTACATTTCGCCACAGTTGTCGTAGCTTCTTCGCCGTCGTAAAGCATCCTTGATGGAAGTCCAGTTTCTCTTCGCTTCGTGTTGACAAATGACCAAAAGCCCTTCGGGTTTCGGCGTAGATTATTCTGGATGCGGTTTACATAGCGTTTGTACAGAAGCTTGTTGTAACAACGATACTCATTACTGGCTAAAGTGAACATGCGCTTAGAAAGAGGACATCGTCGATTTGTGTACGCACGTAGAGTTTTTGCTCGAGTACGTTTTAGCTTTCGAAGAGTGCTGTTTGACCAGGGCGGCTTGCTAGGAGGCTGACATTTAGGCACAAGTTGTTGTCTTTTTCGGGCTTGGGGTCCTTTTCGGGCTAGGGGTCCTTTTTCGGGCTTGGGGTCCTTTTCGGGCTTGGGGTCCTCTTCCATGCTTGTGGTCTTTATCGGGCTTGGGGTCCTTTTTCGGGTTTGTGGATCGCCTTTCGGGCTTGCGGTCCTTTTTCGGGCTTGGGGTCTTTTTCGGGCTTGAAGTACTTTTTCGGGATTGGGGTCCTTTTTCGGGTGTGTGGTCCTTTTCGGGCTTGGAGTCCTTTTTCTGGCTAAGGGTCTTTTCCGGGATTGGGGTCCTTTTTCGGGCTTCGGAATCTTTTTCGGGCTTGGGGTCCTTTTCTGGTTTTAAGTCCTCTTTCAGGCTTGTGGTTTTTATCGGTCTTGGCGTCTTTTTCGGGCTTGGAGTCCTTTTTCGGGTTTGGGATCCTTTTTCGGGCTGGTGGTCTTTTCGGACTTGGGATCCTTTTTGGGGCTGGGGGTCCGTTTTTCGGACTTGGGATCCTTTTTGGGGCTTGGGGTCTTTTTTCGGGCTTGCGATCCTTTTTCGGGTTTGGGGTCCTTTTTCGGAATTAGGATCCTTTTTGGGCTTGGGTTCATTTTTGCAGCTAGGAGTCCTTTTTCGGGCTTGGGGTCCTTTTTCGGGCGTGGAGTCCTTTTTCGGGCTTGGGGTCCTTTTTCGGACTTGCGGACCTTATTCGTGCTTGGGATCCTCTTTCGGGCTTGGGGTCCTTTCTCGGGCTCGTGGTCCTTTTTAGAGCTTGGGGTCATTTTTCAAACTTGGGGTCCTTCTTCGGGCTTGGGGTCCTTCTTCGGGCCTTTTTGGGATCTTTTCTTAGGCTTGTCTTTCTTTTACGTGCTTGGGGTGCTTTTTCTGACTTCGGGTCCTTGGCCTTGTTTGCCTTATTGTGCTTGTGGTCCTTTTTCGGGCTAAGGGTCTTTTTCGGGATTGGGGTGCTTTTTCGGGCTTGGGATCTTTTTCGAGCTTATGGTCCTTTTGGGGGTGGGGTCCTTTTCGGGCTTGGGGTCTATTTCCGGTCTTGGGGTCTTTCTTTAGGCTTGTCGTACTTTTTTGGGCTTGGGGTCTTTTGCATGCTTGAGGTCCTTTTTCAGGCTTGTAAGTTTGTGGTCCTTTTTCGAGCTTATGGTCCTTTTTCGGGCTAAGGGTCTGTCGGGAATGGGGTCCTTTTTCTGGCTTGGGGTCCTTTTTCAGGCATGGGGCACTTTTTCGTGCTAGGGGTCCTTTTTCGGGATTGGGGTCCTTTTTCGGGCTTGGGGTCCTTTTTCGGGCTTGGGGTCTTTTTCGGGCTTGGGGTCCTTTTTCGGGCTTGGAGTCCATTTTTGGGCCTGAGGTTCTTTTTCGGGCTTTGGGTTCTTTTTCGGGCTTGGGGTCCTTTTTCGGGCTTGGGGTCCTTTTTTGGGCTTGGGGCCTTTTTCGGGCTTGGGGTCCTTTTTTGAGCTTGGGGTCCTTTTTCGGGCTTTGGGTTCTTTTTCGGGCTTGGGGTCCTTTTTCGGGCCTGAGGTCTTTTTTCGGGCTTGGGGTCCTTTTCGGGCGTGGGGTCTTTCTTCGGGCTTGGGGTTCTTTTTCGAATTTGGGTTTTTTTTCGGGCTTAGGATTCTTTTTTGGGCTTGGTTTCATTTTTGAAGCTTGGAGTCCTTTTTCGGGCTTGGGATCCTTTTTCGGGCTTGGGAACCTTTTGCGGGCTTGGGGTCTTTTTTCTGGCGTGGGGTCCTTTTTCGAACTTGGAGTCCTTTTTCGGGCTTGGGGTCTTTTTTCGGGCTTGGGGTCTTTTTTCGGGCTTGGGATCCTTTTTCGGGCTTAGGGTCCTTTTTCTGTCTTGGGGTCGTTTTTCGAAATTGGGGTTCTTTTTCGGGCTTGTGGTTATTTTTCGGCCTCGGGCCCTTTTTCGGGCTTGGGGTCCTTTTTTGAGCTTGGGGTCCTTTTTGGGGCTTTGGGTTCTTTTTCGGGCTTGGAGTCGTCCTTTTTCGGGCTTGGGATGCTTTTTCAGGCTTGGGGTCCATTTTCGGGCCTCAGGTACTTTTTTGGGCTTGTGGTCCTTTTTGGGGCTTTGGGTCCTTTTTCGGGCTTGCGGTCCTGTCGGGCTAGGGGTCTTTTCGGACTTGTTGTCCTTTTTCGGGCTTGGGGTCCTTTTTCGGGCCTGGGGGCCTTTTTTGGGCTTGTGGTCCTTTTTGGGGCTTTGGGTCCTTTTTCGGGCTTGCGGTCCTGTCGGGCTAGGGGTCTTTTCGGACTTGTTGTCCTTTTTCGGGCTTGGGGTCCTTTTTCGGGCCTGGGGGCCTTTTTTGAGCTTGGGGTCCTTTTTCGGGCTTTGGGTTCTTTTTCGGGATTGGGGTCCTTTTTGGGGCTTGGGGTTCTTTTTCGTGATTTGTGTCCTTTTTCGGGCTTGGGGCCCTTATTCGGGCTTGGGGTCTTTTTCGGGCTTGGGGTCCTTTTACAGGCTTGGGGTCCTTTTTCGGGCTTGGGGTCTTTTTCGAGCTTGGGGTCGTTTTACGGGCTTGGAGTCTTTTTTCGGAATTGTGGTCCTTTTTCGGGCTTGGGGTCTTTTTCGGGCTTGTGGTCCTTTTCCTGGCTTGGGGTCCTTTTTTGGGCTTGGAGTCCTGTTTCGGGCTTGAGGTCCTTTTTCTGGCTTATGGTCCTTTTTTGGGCTTATGTTCCCTTTTTGGGCTTGGGGTCCTTTTTCGGGCTTGGGATCTTTTTCGAGCTTATGGTCATTTTTGGGCGTGGGGTCCTTTTCGGGCTTCAGGTCTAATTTCGGTCTTGGGGTCTTTCTTTATGCTTGTCGTCCTTTTTTGGGCTTGTGGTCTTTTGCATGCTTGGGGTCCTTTTTCATGCTTGTAAGTTTGTGGTCCTTTTTCGGGCTTATGGTCCTTTTTCGGGCTAAGAGTCTTTGACGGGATTGGTGTCCTTTTTCTGGCTTGGGGTCGTTTTTCAGGCATGGGGTACTTTTTCGTGCTAGGGGTCCTTTTTCGGGCTTGCGGTCCTTTTTCGGGCTTGGGATCTTTTTGGGGCTTGGGGTCCTTTTTCGGACTTGGGGTCCCTTTTCGGCCTTGTAAGTTTGTGGTTCTTTATTGGGCTTGCGGTCCTTTTTCGGGCTAAGGGTCTTTTTCGGGATTGGGGTCCTTTTTCGGGCTTGGGATCTTTTTCGAGCTTATGGTCATTTTTGGGCGTGGGGTCCTTTTCGGGCTTCAGGTCTAATTTCGGTCTTGGGGTCTTTCTTTAGGCTTGTCGTCCTTTTTTGGGCTTGGGGTCTTTTGCATGCTTGGGGTCCTTTTTCATGCTTGTAAGTTTGTGGTCCTTTTTCGGGCTTATGGTCCTTTTTCGGGCTAAGGGTCTTTGACGGGATTGGTGTCCTTTTTCTGGCTTGGGGTCGTTTTTCAGGCATGGGGTACTTTTTCGTGCTAGGGGTCCTTTTTCGGGCTTGCGGTCCTTTTTCGGGCTTGGGATCTTTTTGGGGCTTGGGGACCTTTTTCGGGCTTGGGGTCCCTTTTCGGGCCTGAGGTTTTTTTTCGGCTTGGGGTTCTTTTTCGGGCTTGGGGTCCTTTTTCGGGTTTGGTGTCCTTTTTCGGGCTTGGGGTCCTTTTTCGGGCTTGGGGTCCTTTTTTGAGCTTGGGGTCCTTTTTCGGGCTTTGGGTTCTTTTTCGGGCTTGGGGTCCTTTTTCGGGCTTGAGATCTTTTTTCGGGCGTGGGGTCCTTTTCGGGCGTGGGGTCTTTCTTCGGGCTTGGGGTTCTTTTTCGAGTTTGGGGTTTTTTTCGGGCTTAGGATTCTTTTTTGGGCTTGGTTTCATTTTTGAAGCTTGGAGTCCTTTTTCGGGGTTGGGATCCTTTTTCGGGCTTGGGATCCTTTTTCGGGCTTGGGGTCCCTTTTCGAACTTGGAGTCCTTTTTCTGGAGTCTGGCGTGGGGTCCTTTTTCGAACTTGGAGTCCTTTTTCGGGCTTGGGGTCTTTCACGGGCTTGGGGTGCTTTTTCTGACTTCGGGTCCTTTTTCGGCCTTGTAAGTTTGTGGTCCTTTATTGGGCTTGTGGTCCTTTTTCGGGCTAAGGGTCTTTTTCGGGATTGGGGTGCTTTTTCGGGCTTGCGATCTTTTTCGAGCTTATGGTCCTTTTTGGGCGTGTGGTCCTTTTCGGGCTTGGGGTCTATTTTCGGTCTTGGGGTCTTTCTTTAGGCTTGTCGTCCTTTTTTGGGCTTGGGGTCTTTTGCATGCTTAGGGTCCTTTTTCAGGCTTGTAAGTTTGTGGTCCTTTTTCGGGCTTATGGTCCTTTTTCGGGCTAAGGGTCTGTCGGGCTTGGGGTCCTTTTTCAGGCATGGGGTACTTTTTCGTGCTAGGGGTCCTTTTTCAGGCATGGGGTACTTTTTCGTGCTAGGGGTCCTTTTTCGGGCTTGGGGTCCTCTTTCGTGCGTGGGGTCCCTTTTCGGGCCTGAGGTTCTTTTTCGGGCTTGGGGTTCTTTTTCGGGCTTGGGGTCCTTTTTCGGGCTTGGGGTCCTTTTTCTGGCTTGGGGTCCTTTTTCGGGCTTGGGGTCCTTTTTTGAGCTTGGGGTCCTTTTTCGGGCTTTGGGTTCTATTTCGGGCTTTGGGTCCTTTTTCGGGCCTGAGGTCTTTTTTCGGGCGTGGGGTCTTTTTTCGGGCGTGGGGTCCTTTTCGGGCGTGGGGTTTCTCTTCGGGCTTGGGGTTCTTTTTCGAATTTGGGGTTTTTTTCGGGCTTGGGCCTCTTTTTCGGGCTTGGGGTCCTTTTTCGTGCTTGGCATCCTTTTTTAGGCTTGTGGTCCTCTTTCGGGCTTGGGGTCCTTTTTCGGGCTTGGGATCCTTTCTCGGGCTTGTGGTTATTTTCGGGCTTGGGGTCTTTCTATAGGCTTGTCGTCCTTTTTCGGGCTTTGGGAGTTTTTTCAGGCTTGGGGTCCTTTTTCGGGCTTGAGGTACTTTTTCGTGCTTGGCGTCTATTTTCGG
Source organism: Topomyia yanbarensis (assembly GCF_030247195.1). Lineage (NCBI taxonomy): Eukaryota > Metazoa > Arthropoda > Insecta > Diptera > Culicidae > Topomyia > Topomyia yanbarensis. Next base: position 91,192 of record NW_026683437.1, on the reverse strand, counting down.
GCTTGGCGTCCATTTTCGGGCTTTAGGTCTTTTTCGAGCTTAGGGTCGTTTTTCGAGTTTGGGATCCTTTATCGGGCTTGGGGTCTTTTTCGTGCTTGGGGTCCTTTTTCGGGCCTGTGGTCTTTTTTCGGGCTTATGGTTATTTTTTGGGCTTGAGGTCTTTTTCGGGCTTGGATTCCCCTTTCGGGCTTGGGATCCCTTTTCAGGCTTTGCGTCCGTTTTCAGGCTTGGGGTCCTTTTTCGAGCTTGTGGTCCTCTTTCCGGCTTGAGGTCCTTTTACGGATTTGGGGTCCTTTTTGGGGCTTGGGGTCCTTCTTTGAATTTGGGGTTCTTTTTCGGGCTTAGGGTCCTTTATTGGGCTTCTCGTCCTTTTAGGGCTTAGGGTGCTTTTTCAGGCTTGGGGTCCTTTTGTGGGCTTGTAGATTTTTTCCGGCTTGGGGTGCTTTTTCAGGCTTGGTGTTTTTTTTCGGGCTTGGGTCCTTTTTCGGGCTCATTGTCCTTTTGCTGGCTTTGGGTCTTTTTTCGGGCTTGGGGTCTTTTTTCGGGCTTGGGATCCTTTTTCGGGCTTAGGGTCCTTTTTCTGTCTTGGGGTCGTTTTTCGAAATTGGGGTTCTTTTTCGGGCTTGTGGTTATTTTTCGGCCTCGGGCCCTTTTTCGGGCTTGGGGTCCTTTTTTGAGCTTGAGGTCCTTTTTGGGGCTTTGGGTTCTTTTTCGGGCTTGGGGTCGTCCTTTTTCGGGCTTGTGATGCTTTTTCAGGCTTGGGGTCCATTTTCGGGCCTCAGGTACTTTTTTGGGCTTGTGGTCCTTTTTGGGGCTTTGGGTCCTTTTTCGGGCTTGCGGTCCTGTCGGGCTAGGGGTCTTTTCGGACTTGTTGTCCTTTTTCGGGCTTGGGGTCCTTTTTCGGGCCTGGGGGCCTTTTTTGAGCTTGGGGTCCTTTTTCGGGCTTTGGGTTCTTTTTCGGGATTGGGGTCCTTTTTGGGGCTTGGGGTTCTTTTTCGTGATTTGTGTCCTTTTTCGGGCTTGGGGCCCTTATTCGGGCTTGGGGTCTTTTTCGGGCTTGGGGTCCTTTTACAGGCTTGGGGTCCTTTTTCGGGCTTGGGGTCTTTTTCGAGCTTGGGGTCGTTTTACGGGCTTGGAGTCCTTTTTCGGAATTGTGGTCCTTTTTCGGGCTTGGGATTCTTTATCGTGATTGGGGTCCTTTTTCGGGGTTAGGGTTCTTATTCGGGCTTGGGGTCTTTTTCGGGCTTGGGGTCCTTTTACAGGCTGGGGGTCCATTTGCGGGCTTGGGGTCTTTTTCGAAATTGGGGTTCGTTTTACGGGCTTGGAGTCCTTTTTCGGAATTGTGGTCCTTTTTCGGGCTTGGGGTCTTTTTCGGGCTTGTGGTCCTTTTCCTGGCTTAGGGTCCTTTTTTGGGCTTGGAGTCCTATTTCGGGCTTGAGGTCCTTTTTCTGGCTTATGGTCCTTTTTTGGGCTTATGTTCCCTTTTTGGGCTTGGGGTCCTTTTTCGGGCTTGGGGTCCGTTTTAAACTTGGGGTCTTGCCTTAGGCTTGTCTTTCTTTTACGGGCTTGGGGTGCTTTTTCAGACTTGTGGTCCTTTTTCGGCCTTGTAAGTTTGTGGTTCTTTATTGGGCTTGTGGTCCTTTTTCGGGCTAAGGGTCTTTCTCGGGATTGGGGTCCTTTTTCGGGCTTGGGATCTTTTTCGAGCTTATGGTCATTTTTGGGCGTGGGGTCCTTTTCGGGCTTGAGGTCTAATTTCGGTCTTGGGGTCTTTCTTTAGGCTTGTCGTCCTTTTTTGGGCTTGGGGTCTTTTGCATGCTTGGGGTCCTTTTTCATGCTTGTAAGTTTGTGGTCCTTTTTCGGGCTTATGGTCCTTTTTCGGGCTAAGGGTCTTTGACGGGATTGGTGTCCTTTTTCTGGCTTGGGGTCGTTTTTCAGGCATGGGGTACTTTTTCGTGCTAGGGGTCCTTTTTCGGGCTTGGGGTCCTTTTTCGGGCTTGTGGTCCTTTTTCGGGCTTGGGGTCTTTTTGGGGCTTGGGGTCCTTTTTCGGGCTTGCGGTCCCTTTTCGGGCCTGAGGTTTTTTTTCGGCTTGGGGTTCTTTTTCGGGCTTGGGGTCCTTTTTCGGGTTTGGTGTCCTTTTTCGGGCTTGGGGTCCTTTTTCGGGCTTGGGGTCCTTTTTTGAGCTTGGGGTCCTTTTTCGGGCTTTGGGTTCTTTTTCGGGCTTGGGGTCCTTTTTCGGACTTGAGATCTTTTTTCGGGCTTGGGGTCCTTTTCGGGCGTGGGGTCCTTTTCGGGCGTGGGGTCTTTCTTCGGGCTTGGGGTTCTTTTTCGTGTTTGGGGTTTTTTTCGGGCTTAGGATTCTTTTTTGGGCTTGGTTTCATTTTTGAAGCTTGGAGTCCTTTTTCGGGGTTGGGATCCTTTTTCGGGCTTGGGATCCTTTTTCGGGCTTGGGGTCCCTTTTCGAACTTGGAGTCCTTTTTCTGGAGTCTGGCGTGGGGTCCTTTTTCGAACTTGGAGTCCTTTTTCGGGCTTGGGGTCCTTTTTCGGGCTTAGGGTCTTTTTCGGGCTTGGGGTCCTTTTTCGGGCCTTTTTGGGGTCTTTCCTTAGGCTTGTCTTTCTTTTACGGGCTTGGGGTGCTTTTTCTGACTTCGGGTCCTTTTTCGGCCTTGTAAGTTTGTGGTCCTTTATTGGGCTTGTGGTCCTTTTTCGAGCTAAGGGTCTTTTTCGGGATTGGGGTGCTTTTTCGGGCTTGCGATCTTTTTCGAGCTTATGGTCCTTTTTGGGCGTGTGGTCCTTTTCGGGCTTGGGGTCTATTTTCGGTCTTGGGGTCTTTCTTTAGGCTTGTCGTCCTTTTTTGGGCTTGGGGTCTTTTGCATGCTTGGGGTCCTTTTTCAGGCTTGTAAGTTTGTGGTCCTTTTTCGGGCTTATGGTCCTTTTTCGGGCTTATGGTCCTTTTTCGGGCTAAGGGTCTGTCGGGATTGGGGTCCTTTTTCAGGCATGGGGTACTTTTTCGTGCTAGGGGTCCTTTTTCAGGCATGGGGTACTTTTTCGTGCTAGGGGTCCTTTTTCGGGCTTGGGGTCCTTTTTCGTGCGTGGGGTCCCTTTTCGGGCCTGAGGTTCTTTTTCGGGCTTGGGGTTCTTTTTCGGGCTTGGGGTCCTTTTTCTGGCTTGGGGTCCTTTTTCGGGCTTGGGGTCCTTTTTTGAGCTTGGGGTCCTTTTTCGGGCTTTGAGTTCTTTTTCGGGCTTTGGGTCCTTTTTCGGGCCTGAGGTCTTTTTTCGGGCGTGGGGTCTTTTTTCGGGCGTGGGGTCCTTTTCGGGCGTGGGGTTTCTCTTCTTGCTTGGGGTTCTTTTTCGAAATTGGGGTTTTTTTCGGGCTTAGGCCTCTTTTTCGGGCTTGGGGTCCTTTTTCGTGCTTGGCATCCTTTTTTAGGCTTGTGGTCCTCTTTCGGGCTTGGGGTCCTTTTTCGGGCTTGGGATCCTTTCTCGGGCTTGTGGTTATTTTCGGGCTTGGGGTCTTTCTATAGGCTTGTCGTCCTTTTTCGGGCTTTGGGAGTTTTTTCAGGCTTGGGGTCCTTTTTCGGGCTTGAGGTACTTTTTCGTGCTTGGCGTCTATTTTCGGGCTTGGCGTCCATTTTCGGGCTTTAGGTCTTTTTCGAGCTTAGGGTCGTTTTTCGAGTTTGGGATCCTTTATCGGGCTTGGGGTCTTTTTCGTGCTTGGGGTCCTTTTTCGGGCCTGTGGTCTTTTTTCGGGCTTATGGTTATTATTTGGGCTTGAGGTCTTTTTCGGGCTTGGATTCCTCTTTCGGGCTTGGGATCCCTTTTCAGGCTTTGCGTCCGTTTTCAGGCTTGGGGTCCTTTTTCGAGCTTGTGGTCCTCTTTCCGGCTTGAGGTCCTTTTTCGGATTTGGGTTCCTTTTTGGGGCTTGGGGTCCTTTTTTGAATTTGGGGTTCTTTTTCGGGCTTAGGGTCCTTTATTGGGCTTCTCGTCCTTTTAGGGCTTAGGGTGCTTTTTCAGGCTTGGGGTCCTTTTGTGGGCTTGTAGATTTTTTCCGGCTTGGGGTGCTTTTTCAGGCTTGGTGTTTTTTTTCGGGCTTGGGTCCTTTTTCGGGCTCATTGTCCTTTTGCGGGCTTTGGGTCTTTTTTCGGGCTTGGGGTCCTTTTTCGGGCTTGGGATCCTTTTTCGGGCTTAGGGTCCTTTTTCTGTCTTGGGGTCGTTTTTCGAAATTGGGGTTCTTTTTCGGGCTTGTGGTTATTTTTCGGCCTCGGGCCCTTTTTCGGGCTTGGGGTCCTTTTTTGAGCTTGAGGTCCTTTTTGGGGCTTTGGGTTCTTTTTCGGGCTTGGGGTCGTCCTTTTTCGGGCTTGTGATGCTTTTTCAGGCTTGGGGTCCATTTTCGGGCCTCAGGTACTTTTTTGGGCTTGTGGTCCTTTTTGGGGCTTTGGGTCCTTTTTCGGGCTTGCGGTCCTGTCGGGCTAGGGGTCTTTTCGGACTTGTTGTCCTTTTTCGGGCTTGGGGTCCTTTTTCGGGCCTGGGGGCCTTTTTTGAGCTTGGGGTCCTTTTTCGGGCTTTGGGTTCTTTTTCGGGATTGGGGTCCTTTTTGGGGCTTGGGGTTCTTTTTCGTGATTTGTGTCCTTTTTCGGGCTTGGGGCCCTTATTCGGGCTTGGGGTCTTTTTCGGGCTTGGGGTCCTTTTACAGGCTTGGGGTCCTTTTTCGGGCTTGGGGTCTTTTTCGAGCTTGGGGTCGTTTTACGGGCTTGGAGTCCTTTTTCGGAATTGTGGTCCTTTTTCGGGCTTGGGATTCTTTATCGTGATTGGGGTCCTTTTTCGGGGTTAGGGTTCTTATTCGGGCTTGGGGTCTTTTTCGGGCTTGGGGTCCTTTTACAGGCTGGGGGTCCATTTGCGGGCTTGGGGTCTTTTTCGAAATTGGGGTTCGTTTTACGGGCTTGGAGTCCTTTTTCGGAATTGTGGTCCTTTTTCGGGCTTGGGGTCTTTTTCGGGCTTGTGGTCCTTTTCCTGGCTTAGGGTCCTTTTTTGGGCTTGGAGTCCTATTTCGGGCTTGAGGTCCTTTTTCTGGCTTATGGTCCTTTTTTGGGCTTATGTTCCCTTTTTGGGCTTGGGGTCCTTTTTCGGGCTTGGGGTCCGTTTTAAACTTGGGGTCTTGCCTTAGGCTTGTCTTTCTTTTACGGGCTTGGGGTGCTTTTTCAGACTTGTGGTCCTTTTTCGGCCTTGTAAGTTTGTGGTTCTTTATTGGGCTTGTGGTCCTTTTTCGGGCTAAGGGTCTTTCTCGGGATTGGGGTCCTTTTTCGGGCTTGGGATCTTTTTCGAGCTTATGGTCATTTTTGGGCGTGGGGTCCTTTTCGGGCTTGAGGTCTAATTTCGGTCTTGGGGTCTTTCTTTAGGCTTGTCGTCCTTTTTTGGGCTTGGGGTCTTTTGCATGCTTGGGGTCCTTTTTCATGCTTGTAAGTTTGTGGTCCTTTTTCGGGCTTATGGTCCTTTTTCGGGCTAAGGGTCTTTGACGGGATTGGTGTCCTTTTTCTGGCTTGGGGTCGTTTTTCAGGCATGGGGTACTTTTTCGTGCTAGGGGTCCTTTTTCGGGCTTGGGGTCCTTTTTCGGGCTTGTGGTCCTTTTTCGGGCTTGGGGTCTTTTTGGGGCTTGGGGTCCTTTTTCGGGCTTGCGGTCCCTTTTCGGGCCTGAGGTTTTTTTTCGGCTTGGGGTTCTTTTTCGGGCTTGGGGTCCTTTTTCGGGTTTGGTGTCCTTTTTCGGGCTTGGGGTCCTTTTTCGGGCTTGGGGTCCTTTTTTGAGCTTGGGGTCCTTTTTCGGGCTTTGGGTTCTTTTTCGGGCTTGGGGTCCTTTTTCGGACTTGAGATCTTTTTTCGGGCGTGGGGTCCTTTTCGGGCGTGGGGTCCTTTTCGGGCGTGGGGTCCTTTTCGGGCGTGGGGTCTTTCTTCGGGCTTGGGGTTCTTTTTCGAGTTTGGGGTTTTTTTCGGGCTTAGGATTCTTTTTTGGGCTTGGTTTCATTTTTGAAGCTTGGAGTCCTTTTTCGGGGTTGGGATCCTTTTTCGGGCTTGGGATCCTTTTTCGGGCTTGGGGTCCCTTTTCGAACTTGGAGTCCTTTTTCTGGAGTCTGGCGTGGGGTCCTTTTTCAAACTTGGAGTCCTTTTTCGGGCTTGGGGTCCTTTTTCGGGCTTAGGGTCTTTTTCGGGCTTGGGGTCCTTTTTCGGGCCTTTTTGGGGTCTTTCCTTAGGCTTGTCTTTCTTTTACGGGCTTGGGGTGCTTTTTCTGACTTCGGGTCCTTTTTCGGCCTTGTAAGTTTGTGGTCCTTTATTGGGCTTGTGGTCCTTTTTCGAGCTAAGGGTCTTTTTCGGGATTGGGGTGCTTTTTCGGGCTTGCGATCTTTTTCGAGCTTATGGTCCTTTTTGGGCGTGTGGTCCTTTTCGGGCTTGGGGTCTATTTTCGGTCTTGGGGTCTTTCTTTAGGCTTGTCGTCCTTTTTTGGGCTTGGGGTCTTTTGCATGCTTGGGGTCCTTTTTCAGGCTTGTAAGTTTGTGGTCCTTTTTCGGGCTTATGGTCCTTTTTCGGGCTTATGGTCCTTTTTCGGGCTAAGGGTCTGTCGGGATTGGGGTCCTTTTTCAGGCATGGGGTACTTTTTCGTGCTAGGGGTCCTTTTTCAGGCATGGGGTACTTTTTCGTGCTAGGGGTCCTTTTTCGGGCTTGGGGTCCTTTTTCGTGCGTGGGGTCCCTTTTCGGGCCTGAGGTTCTTTTTCGGGCTTGGGGTTCTTTTTCGGGCTTGGGGTCCTTTTTCTGGCTTGGGGTCCTTTTTCGGGCTTGGGGTCCTTTTTTGAGCTTGGGGTCCTTTTTCGGGCTTTGAGTTCTTTTTCGGGCTTTGGGTCCTTTTTCGGGCCTGAGGTCTTTTTTCGGGCGTGGGGTCTTTTTTCGGGCGTGGGGTCCTTTTCGGGCGTGGGGTTTCTCTTCTTGCTTGGGGTTCTTTTTCGAATTTGGGGTTTTTTTCGGGCTTGGGCCTCTTTTTCGGGCTTGGGGTCCTTTTTCGTGCTTGGCATCCTTTTTTAGGCTTGTGGTCCTCTTTCGGGCTTGGGGTCCTTTTTCGGGCTTGGGATCCTTTCTCGGGCTTGTGGTTATTTTCGGGCTTGGGGTCTTTCTATAGGCTTGTCGTCCTTTTTCGGGCTTTGGGAGTTTTTTCAGGCTTGGGGTCCTTTTTCGGGCTTGAGGTACTTTTTCGTGCTTGGCGTCTATTTTCGGGCTTGGCGTCCATTTTCGGGCTTTAGGTCTTTTTCGAGCTTAGGGTCGTTTTTCGAGTTTGGGATCCTTTATCGGGCTTGGGGTCTTTTTCGTGCTTGGGGTCCTTTTTCGGGCCTGTGGTCTTTTTTCGGGCTTATGGTTATTATTTGGGCTTGAGGTCTTTTTCGGGCTTGGATTCCTCTTTCGGGCTTGGGATCCCTTTTCAGGCTTTGCGTCCGTTTTCAGGCTTGGGGTCCTTTTTCGAGCTTGTGGTCCTCTTTCCGGCTTGAGGTCCTTTTTCGGATTTGGGTTCCTTTTTGGGGCTTGGGGTCCTTTTTTGAATTTGGGGTTCTTTTTCGGGCTTAGGGTCCTTTATTGGGCTTCTCGTCCTTTTAGGGCTTAGGGTGCTTTTTCAGGCTTGGGGTCCTTTTGTGGGCTTGTAGATTTTTTCCGGCTTGGGGTGCTTTTTCAGGCTTGGTGTTTTTTTTCGGGCTTGGGTCCTTTTTCGGGCTCATTGTCCTTTTGCGGGCTTTGGGTCTTTTTTCGGGCTTGGGGTCCTTTTTCGGGCTTGGGATCCTTTTTCGGGCTTAGGGTCCTTTTTCTGTCTTGGGGTCGTTTTTCGAAATTGGGGTTCTTTTTCGGGCTTGTGGTTATTTTTCGGCCTCGGGCCCTTTTTCGGGCTTGGGGTCCTTTTTTGAGCTTGGGGTCCTTTTTGGGGCTTTGGGTTCTTTTTCGGGCTTGGGGTCGTCCTTTATCGGGCTTGGGATGCTTTTTCAGGCTTGGGGTCCATTTTCGGGCCTCAGGTACTTTTTTGGGCTTGTGGTCCTTTTTGGGGCTTTGGGTCCTTTTTCGGGCTTGCGGTCCTGTCGGGCTAGGGGTCTTTTCGGACTTGTTGTCCTTTTTCGGGCTTGGGGTCCTTTTTCGGGCCTGGGGGCCTTTTTTGAGCTTGGGGTCCTTTTTCGGGCTTTGGGTTCTTTTTCGGGATTGGGGTCCTTTTTGGGGTTTGGGGTTCTTTTTCGTGATTTGTGTCCTTTTTCGGGCTTGGGGCCCTTATTCGGGCTTGGGGTCTTTTTCGGGCTTGGGGTGCTTTTACAGGCTTGGGGTCCTTTTTCGGGCTTGGGGTCTTTTTCGAGCTTGGGGTCGTTTTACGGGCTTGGAGTCCTTTTTCGGAATTGTGGTCCTTTTTCGGGCTTGGGATTCTTTTTCGTGATTGGGGTCCTTTTTCGGGGTTAGGGCCCTTATTCGGGCTTGGGGTCTTTTTCGGGCTTGGGGTCCTTTTACAGGCTGGGGGTCCATTTTCGGGCTTGGGGTCTTTTTCGAACTTGGGGTCGTTTTACGGGCTTGGAGTCCTTTTTCGGAATTGTGGTCCTTTTTCGGGCTTGGGGTCTTTTTCGGGCTTGTGGTCCTTTTCCTGGCTTGGGGTCCTTTTTTGGGCTTGGAGTCCTATTTCGGGCTTGAGGTCCTTTTTCTGGCTTATGGTCCTTTTTTGGGCTTATGTTCCCTTTTTGGGCTTGGGGTCCTTTTTCGGGCTTGGGGTCCGTTTTAAACTTGGGGTCTTGCCTTAGGCTTGTCTTTCTTTTACGGGCTTGGGGTGCTTTTTCAGACTTGTGCTCCTTTTTCGGCCTTGTAAGTTTGTGGTTCTTTATTGGGCTTGTCGTACTTTTTCGGGCTAAGGGTCTTTTTCGGGATTGGGGTCCTTTTTCGGGCTTGGGATCTTTTTCGAGCTTATGGTCATTTTTGGGCGTGGGGTCCTTTTCGGGCTTGAGGTCTAATTTCGGTCTTGGGGTCTTTCTTTAGGCTTGTCGTCCTTTTTTGGGCTTGGGGTCTTTTGCATGCTTGGGGTCCTTTTTCATGCTTGTAAGTTTGTGGTCCTTTTTCGGGCTTATGGTCCTTTTTCGGGCTAAGGGTCTTTGACGGGATTGGTGTCCTTTTTCTGGCTTGGGGTCGTTTTTCAGGCATGGGGTACTTTTTCGTGCTAGGGGTCCTTTTTCGGGCTTGGGGTCCTTTTTCGGGCTTGCGGTCCTTTTTCGGGCTTGGGGTCTTTTTGGGGCTTGGGGTCCTTTTTCGGGCTTGCGGTCCCTTTTCGGGCCTGAGGTTTTTTTTCGGCTTGGGGTTCTTTTTCGGGCTTGGGGTCCTTTTTCGGGTTTGGTGTCCTTTTTCGGGCTTGGGGTCCTTTTTCGGGCTTGGGGTCCTTTTTTGAGCTTGGGGTCCTTTTTCGGGCTTTGGATTCTTTTTTGGGCTTGGTTTCATTTTTGAAGCTTGGAGTCCTTTTTCGGGGTTGGGATCCTTTTTTGGGCTTGGGATCCTTTTTCGGGCTTGAGATCTTTTTTCGGGCGTGGGGTCCTTTTCTGGCGTGGGGTCCTTTTCGGGCGTGGGGTCTTTCTTCGGGCTTGGGGTTCTTTTTCGAGTTTGGGGTTTTTTCGGGCTTAGGATTCTTTTTTGGGCTTGGTTTCATTTTTGAAGCTTGGAGTCCTTTTTCGGGGTTGGGATCCTTTTTTGGGCTTGGGATCCTTTTTCGGGCTTGGGGTCCCTTTTCGAACTTGGAGTCCTTTTTTCTGGAGTCTGGCGTGGGGTCCTTTTTCGAACTTGGAGTCCTTTTCGGGCTTGGGGTCCTTTTTCGGGCTTAGGGTTTTTTTCGGGCTTGGGGTCCTTTTTCGGGCCTTTTTGCGGTCTTTCCTTAGGCTTGTCTTTCTTTTACGGGCTTGGGGTGCTTTTTCTGACTTCGGGTCCTTTTTCGGCCTTGTAAGTTTGTGGTCCTTTATTGGGCTTGTGGTCCTTTTTCGGGCTAAGGGTCTTTTTCGGGATTGGGGTGCTTTTTCGGGCTTGCGATCTTTTTCGAGCTTATGGTCCTTTTTGGGCGTGTGGTCCTTTTCGGGCTTGGGGTCTATTTTCGGTCTTGGGGTCTTTCTTTAGGCTTGTCGTCCTTTTTTGGGCTTGGGGTCTTTTGCATGCTTGGGGTCCTTTTTCAGGCTTGTAAGTTTGTGGTCCTTTTTCGGGCTTATGGTCCTTTTTCGGGCTAAGGGTCTGTCGGGATTGGGGTTCTTTTTCAGGCATGGGGTACTTTTTCGTGCTAGGGGTCCTTTTTCAGGCATGGGGTACTTTTTCGTGCTAGGGGTCCTTTTTCGGGCTTGGGGTCCTCTTTCGTGCGTGGGGTCCCTTTTCGGGCCTGAGGTTCTTTTTCGGGCTTGGGGTTCTTTTTCCGGCTTGGGGTCCTTTTTCGGGCTTGGGGTCCTTTTTCTGGCTTGGGGTCCTTTTTCGGGCTTGGGGTCCTTTTTTGAGCTTGGGGTCCTTTTTCGGGCTTTGAGTTCTTTTTCGGGCTTTGGGTCCTTTTTCGGGCCTGAGGTCTTTTTTCGGGCGTGGGGTCTTTTTTCGGGCGTGGTGTCCTTTTCGGGCGTGGGGTTTCTCTTCTTGCTTGGGGTTCTTTTTCGAATTTGGGGTTTTTTTCGGGCTTGGGCCTCTTTTTCGGGCTTGGGGTCCTTTTTCGTGCTTGGCATCGTTTTTTAGGCTTGTGGTCCTCTTTCGGGCTTGGGGTCCTTTTTCGGGCTTGGGATCCTTTCTCGGGCTTGTGGTTATTTTCGGGCTTGGGGTCTTTCTATAGGCTTGTCGTCCTTTTTCGGGCTTTGGGAGTTTTTTCAGGCTTGGGGTCCATTTTCGGGCTTGAGGTACTTTTTCGTGCTTGGCGTCTATTTTCGGGCTTGGCGTCCATTTTCGGGCTTTAGGTCATTTTCGAGCTTAGGGTCGTTTTTCGAGTTTGGGATCCTTTATCGGGCTTGGGGTCTTTTTCGTGCTTGGGGTCCTTTTTCGGGCCTGTGGTCTTTTTTCGGGCTTATGGTTATTTTTTGGGCTTGAGGTCTTTTTCGGGCTTGGATTCCTCTTTCGGGCTTGGGATCCCTTTTCAGGCTTTGCGTCCGTTTTCAGGCTTGGGGTCCTTTTTCGAGCTTGTGGTCCTCTTTCCGGCTTGAGGTCCTTTTTCGGATTTGGGTTCCTTTTTGGGGCTTGGGGTCCTTTTTTGAATTTGGGGTTCTTTTTCGGGCTTAGGGTCCTTTATTGGGCTTCTCGTCCTTTTAGGGCTTAGGGTGCTTTTTCAGGCTTGGGGTCCTTTTGTGGCCTTGTAGATTTTTTCCGGCTTGGGGTGCTTTTTCAGGCTTGGTGTTTTTTTTCGGGCTTGGGTCCTTTTTCGGGCTCATTGTCCTTTTGCGGGCTTGGGGTCTTTTTCGGGCTGGTTTTCTTCTCTCGGGCGTGGGTTCCTTTTTCGGGCTTGGGGTCCTATTCGGGCTTGGGGTGCCCTTTCAGGCTTGTAGTTTTGTGGTCGTTTTTCGTGTTTATGGTCTTTTTCTTGGGCTTGGGGTCCTTTTTCGGGCTTGATGTCCTTTTTTCTGGCTTAAGGTCTTTTTCGAGCTTGGGGTTCTTTTTCGTGTTTGGGGCCCTTTTTCGGGTTTTGGGTCCTTTTTCTTTCTTGGGATCGATTTTCGGGCTTGTGGTCTTCTTTCGGGTATGGGGTCCTTTTTCGGGCTTGGGGTCCAATTTCTGGCTTGGGGTCCTTTTTCAAGCTTTGGGTCCTTTTTCAGGCTTGGGGTCTTTTTCGAGCTGGGGCTAATTTTTCGGGCTTGGGGTCCTTTTTCGGGCTTGGGGTCTTTTCGGGATTGGGATCCTTTTTCGGGCTGGTTTTCTTCTTTCGGACGTGGGGTCTTTTTCGGGCTTGGGGTCCTTTTCTGGCTTGGGATCCTTTTATGGGCTGGTTTTCTTCTTTTGGGCGTGGGGTCCTTTTTCGGGCTTGGGGTCCTTTTCGCGCTTGGGGTCCCCTTTCAGGCTTGTAGTTTTGTGATCGTTTTTCGGGTTTATGGTCTTTTTTTGGGCTTGGGGTCCTTTTTCGGGATTGCGGTCCTTTTTTCTGGCTTGGGGTCTTTTTCGAGCTTGGGGTTCTTTTTCGGGCTTGGGGCCCTTTTTCGGGCTTTGAGTGCTTTTTCGTTCTTGGGATCAATTTTCGGGCTTGGGGTCCTCTTTCAGGCTTGTGGTCTTTATCGGGCTTGAAGTCCTTTTTCGGTCTTGGGGAAATTTTTCGGACTTGGGGTACTTTTTCGGGCTTGGGGTCCTTTTCGGGCTTGGGGTCCTTTTTCGAATTTGGGGTTCTTTTTCGGGTTTGGGATCTTTTTCGAGCTTAGGGATCTTTTTCGGGCATGGTGTCCTTTTCGGGCTTGGAGTCCTTTTTCGGTCTTGGGGTAATTTTTCGGACTTGGGGTACTTTTTCGGGCTTGGGGTCCTTCTCGGACTTGTGGTCCTTTTTCGGGCCTGGGGTCCTTTTTCTGGCTTCAGGTCCATTTCGGGCTTGGGCTCTTTTTTTAGGCTTGTCGCCTATTTTCGGGCTTGGGGTGCTTCTTCAGGCTTGGGGTCTTTTTCGGGCCTGGGGTCCTTTTTCTGGCTTCAGGTCCATTTCGGGCTTGGGCTCTTTTTTTAGGCCTGTCGCCTATTTTCGGGCTTGGGGTGCTTCTTCAGGCTTGGGGTCTTTTTCGGGCTCAGGGTCCTTTTTCGGGTTTTGGGTGCTTTTCGTTCTTGGAGTCCTTTTTCAGGTTCGGATGTGGGGTTCTGTTTCGGACTTGGGGTCCTTTTAAGAATTTGGGGTTCTTTTTCGGGCTTGGGGTCCTTTTCGCATTTGGGGTTCTGTTTCGGGCTTAGGGTCCTTTTTCGGGCTTGGGGTCCTTTTTCGGCTTTAGGGTCCTTTTTCGGGCTTGGGGTTCTTTTTCGATCTTATGGTCCTTTTACGGGCTTGGGGTCCTTTTTCTGGCTTCATGTCCATTTCGGTCTTGGGCTCTTTCTTTAGGCTTGTCATCCTTTTTCGGGCTTGGGGTGCTTTTGCAAGCTTGGGGTCCTTTTTCGGGCTTGGGGTTCTTTTTCGGGCTTGGGGCTCTTTTTCGGGCTTTGGGTTTTTTTTCGTTCTTGGGATCCATTTTCGGGCTTGTGGTCTTCTTTCGGGTATAGGGTCTTTTTTCAGGCTTGGGGTCTTTTTCGAGCTGGGGCTCATTTTTCGGGCTTGGGGTCCTTTTGCGGGCTTGGGGTCCTTTTCGGGCTTTGGGTCCTCTTTCAGGCTTGTGGTCTTTATCGGGCTTGGAGTCCTTTTTCGGTCTTGGGGTCATTTTTCGGACTTGGGGTCATTTTTCGGGCTTGGGGTCATTTTTCGGGCTTGGGGCCGTTTTTCGGGCTTGGGATCCTTTTTCGGGCTTGGGGTCCCTTCTCGGGCTTGGGTTTTTTTTTTGGGCTTGGGTCCTTTTTCGGGCTTGGGGTCCTTTTTCGGGCTTGGGGTCGTTTTTCGGGCTTGGGGTCCCTTTCGGGCTTGGGTTATTTTATGGGCTTGAGATCATTTTTCGGGCTTGGGGTCGTTTTTCGGTCTTGGGGTTCTTTTTCGGGCTTGGGGTGCTTTTCGGGCTTGTAGTCCTTTTTCGGGCTTGGGGTCTTTTTTGGATTTAGGGTCCTTTTTCGGGCTTGGGTTCCTTTTTCGAATTTGGGGTTCTTTTTCGGGTTTGGGATCTTTTTCGAGCTTATGGATCTTTTTCGGGCATGGTGTCCTTTTCGGGCTTGGAGTCCTTTTTCGGTCTTGGGGTAATTTTTCGGACTTGGGGTACTTTTTCGGGCTTGGGGTCCTTCTCGGGCTTGGGGTCCTTTTTCGGGCCTGGGGTCCTTTTTCTGGCTTCAGGTCCATTTCGGGCTTGGGCTCTTTTTTTAGGCTTGTCGCCTATTTTCGGGCTTGGGGTGCTTCTTCAGGCTTGGGGTCTTTTTCGGGCTCAGGGTCCTTTTTCGGGTTTTGGGTGCTTTTCGTTCTTGGAGTCCTTTTTCAGGTTCGGATGTGGGGTTCTGTTTCGGACTTGGGGTCCTTTTAAGAATTTTGGGTTCTTTTTCGGGCTTGGGGTCCTTTTCGGATTTGGGGTTCTGTTTCGGGCTTAGGGTCCTTTTTCGGGCTTGGGGTCCTTTTTCGGCTTTAGGGTCCTTTTTCGGGCTTGGGGTTCTTTTTCGATCTTATGGTCCTTTTACGGGCTTGGGGTCCTTTTTCTGGCTTCAGGTCCATTTCGGGCTTGGGCTCTTTCTTTAGGCTTGTCATCCTTTTTCGGGCTTGGGGTGCTTTTGCAAGCTTGGGGTCCTTTTTCGGGCTTGGGGTTCTTTTTCGGGCTTGGGGTCCTTCTCGGGCTTGAGGGCCTTTTTCGGATTAGGGGTCCTTTTTCGGGCATGGGATCCTTTTCGGGCTTGGGGTCGTTTTTCGGGCTTGGGATCCTTTTTCGTGCTTGGGGTCCTTTTTGTGCTTGGGGTCCTTTTTCGGGCTTGGGGTCCTTTTTCGGGCTTAGTATCCTTTTATGGGCTTTGGGTTTTTTTCGGGTTTGGGGTCCTTTTTCGGGCTTGGGGTCTTTTTTCGAACCGGTTCCTTTTTCGGGCTTGGAGTCCTCTATCGGGCTTGGGTCTTTTCCGGGCTTTGGGGTCCTTTTGCAGGCTTGGTGTTTTTTTCGGGCTTGGGGTCCTTTTTCGGGCTTGGGGTCCTTTTTTGGGCTTGGGTTCCTTGAACTTGTCCTTTTTCGAGCTTGGGTGCTTTTTCATTCTTAGGGTCCTTTATCGGGCTTGGGGTCCTTTTTCGGGCTTGGTGTTTTTTTCGGGCGTGGGGTTCTTTTTTGGGCTTAAGGGCCTTTTTCGGGCTTATGGTCGTTTTCGGGATTGGGGTATTTTTTCGTGCTTGGTATTCTTTATCGGGCTTGGGGTCCTTTTTCGGGCTTGGGGTTCTTTTTTGGCATTGGGTTCCTTTTTCGGGCTTGGGGTCCTTTTTCGGGTTTGAAGTCCTTTTTCAGGCTTGGGGTGCTTTTCGGGCTTAAGGTACTTTTTAGGGATTGAGGTCCTTTTTCTGGCTTGATAACTTTTTCGGGCATGGGGTCCTTATTCTGGCTTTGGGTCGTTTTTCGGGCTTGGGGTCCTTTTTCGGGCTTGGGGTCCTTTTTCGGACTTAGGATCTTTTTTTGGGCTTGGGTTCATTTTTGGAGCTAGGGGTCCTTTTTCGGGCGTGGGGTCCTTTTTCGGGCTTGGGGTCCTTTTTCGAACTTGCGGTCTTTTTTCGTTCTTGGGGTCCTCTTTCGGGCTTGGGGTCCCTTTTCTGGCTTAGGGTCCCTTTTCAGGCATGGAGTCCTTTTTCAGGCTCGGGGTCCATTTCGGGCTTGGCGTCCTTTTTCAGGCTTGTTGTCTTTTTCGGGCTTGAAGTCCTTTTTCGGGCTTGTGGATCGTCCTTCGGGCTTGAGGTTCTTTTTTGGGGTATGGGTCGTATTTTGTGGTTCTTTTTAGGGCTTGGGGTCTTTTTCGGGCTTAGGGTCCTTTTTCGGGTTTGGAGTCCTTCTTCGGGCTTGGGGTCCTTTTTCGATCTTGGGGTCCTTTTTCGGGCTTGGGGTCCTCTTTCTGGCTTCAGGTTTATTTCGGGCTTGGGCTCTTTTTTAGGTTTGTCGCCTATTTTCGGGCTTGGGGTGCTTCTTCAGGCTATCCTTTTTCGGGATTGGGGTCCTTTTTCGGGTTTTGGGTGCTTTTCGGGCTTGGGGTCCTTTTTCAGACTTGTGGTCCTTTTTCGGGCTAAAAGTCTTTTTCGGGCTTGGAGTCCTTGTTCGGGCTTGAAGTATTTTTTCGGGCTTGGGGTTCTTTTTCGGGCTTGGGGTCCTTCTCGGGCTTGGGGTCCTTTTTCGGATTAGGTGTCTTTTTCGGGCTTGGGATCCTTTTCGGGCTTGGGGTCCTTTTTCGGGCTTGGGATCCTTTTTCGGGCTTGGGTTCCATTTTCGGGCTAAGTATCCTTTTTTGGGCTTGGGGTCCTTTTCGGGTTTGGGGTCCATTTTCGGGCGTGGGGTCCTTTTTCGGGCTTGGGGTCCTTTTTCGGGCCTTTTGGTCCGTTTTTGGCCTTGGGTTGCTTGAACTTGTCGTCCTTTTTTGGGCTTGGGGTGCTTTTTCATTCTTGGGGTCCTTTTTCGAGCTTGGGATCCTTTTCGGGCTTGGTGTTTTTCTCGGGCTTGGTGTTTTTCTCGGGCTTGGGATCCTTTTACGGGCTTGAGGGCCTTATTTGGGCTTATGGTCGTTTTCGGGATTCGGGTATTTTTTCGGGCTTGGTATTCTTTATCGGGCTTGGGGTCCTTTTTCGGACTTGGGCTCCTTTTTGGCATTGGGTTCTTTTTCGGGCTTGGGGTCTTTTTTCGGGCTTGAAGTCCTTTTTCGGGCTTGGGGTGCTTTTCGGGCTTAAGGTACTTTTTGGGGATTGGGGTCCTTTTTAGGGCTTGAGAACTTTTTCGGGCTTGGGGTCTTTATTCTGGCTTTGGGTCGTTTTTCGGGCTTGGAGTCCTTTTTCGGGCTTCAGGTACTTTTTTGGGCTTATGGTCCTTTTTTGAACTTGGGGTCCTTTTTCGGGCTTAGGGTCCTTTTCCGGCTTGCGGTCCTTTTTGGGCTAAGGGTCATTTTTCGGGCTTGGGATGTTATTTCGGGCTTAAGATATTTTTTCGGGCTTGGTGTTAGTCTTCGAGCTTGGGGTCATTTTTCGGGCTTGGGGTCCTTTTTCGGGCTTGGGGTGCTTTTCGGGCTTGGAGTCCTTTTTCGGGCTTGGGGTCTTTCTTTAGTCTTGTCGTCTTTTTTCGGGCTTCAAGTGCTTTTCTAGGCTTGGTGTCCTTTTTCGGGCCTCAGATGCTTTTTTCGGCTTGTTGTCCTTTTCTGGCTTTAGGTCCTCTTTCAGGCTTGTGGTCTTTATCGGGCTTGTGGTCCTGTTTCGGGTTTGTGCATCGTCCTTCGGGTTTGGGGTCCTTTTTCGGCCTTGGTGTCCTTTTTCAGGCTTGTAATTTTGTGGTCCTTTATCGGGATAGGGGTCTTTTGTGAGCTTGGGGTTCTTTTTCGGGCTTGGGGTTCTTTTTCGGGCCTGGGGTGCTTTTCGGGCTTGGAGTCCTTTTTCGGGATTGGGGTCCTTTTATGGGGATAGGGGTCTTTTGCGGGCTTGGGGTCCTTTTCGGGCTTGGGGTCCTTTCGGGCTTGGGGTCTTTTTCGGGCTTGGGGTCTTTTTCGGGCTTGGGGTCCTTTTTCGGGCCTGGGGTCCTTTTTCGGGCTAGGGGTCCTTTTTCGGGCTTGGGGTCCTTTTTCGGGCTTGGGATCCTTTTTCGGGCTTGGGGTCCTTTTTTCGGGATTGGGGTCCTTTTGCGAATTTGGGGTCCTTTTTAGGGTTTAGGATCTTTTTCGAGCTTAGGGTTTTTTTCGGGCATGGTGTCCTTTTCGGGCTTGGAGTCCTTTTTCGGGATTTGGGTCTTTCTTTAGTCTTGTCGTCTTTTTTCGGGCTTCAAGTACTTTTTTAGGATTGGTGTCCTTTTTCGGGCCTCAGGTGCTTTTTTGGGCTTGTTGTCCTTTTAAGGGCTATGGGTCTTTTTTTCGGCTTGGGGTCCATTTTCCGGCTTGGGGTCCTTTTTCTGGCTTGTAAGCTTATGGTCCTTTTTCGAGCTTGCGGTCCATTTTCGAGCTAGGGGCATAGTTGGAACCTGTGTACATTTTTCGCGACATGTCAAGCTACCCGTACATTCACGCTCTGCTGAAAATGTGTCATGTCTCAAACAGGTTAGCTTCCAAGCCTCGATGGTTGGTCTCGTGACATGTCATGGAATTTAAATGCGTCATCGGTCTTGAGACTGGTCATGAGGATAATTTCCCTGTCGCGCGTAAGGCGATACCAGTCACACAGTTTACGAACCTGTACAAAGATGAACATTTTGTTATGGTTTGCTTGTTTAACCTGTATCTTATTCTTGATCGTTTAAGTACCGTGCAAGGGCAGATAAACGGAATGGTAGACGCTATATAAATTGAATTATTTTGAACTTTTTCAACTTTTTGATAGTAAATGTAGCGAGTTACGAGGAGTTAAAAATCAATAGTTTTAGACATTTTAAACGCACACTGGGAAGTAAATGCGTCAAAATTGAAGATTTTTCATCTTTTCACAGATAAATATTGTTCGTTATTGCAAGCTACGAGGAGTTGAAAATCAATAGTTTTAGACATTTTAAACGCACACTGGGAAGTAAATGCGTCAAAATCGAAAAAAATTCAACTTTTCACAGATAAACATTGTTTGTTATTGCGAGTTAAGAGGTGTTGAAAATCAATAGTTTTAGACATTTTAAACGCACACTGGGAAGTAAATGCGTCAAAATTAAAAAAATTTCCACTTTTCACAGATCAATATGTTTTTGCCTTTCTCATATAGAAAGGTTATGCAATCACTCTAAAAAACGTCAACCTAATCCCGGCCCGAAGGGCCGAGTGTCATATCCCATTCGACTCAGTTCGTCAAGTTCGGAAAAAGTCTGTATGTGTGTGTGTATGTGTGTATGTATGTGTGTGTGTGTGTGTGTGTGTATGTATGTGCGTATGTGTCAAATAATGTCACTCATTTTTCTCAGAGATGGCTGGACCGATTTGCCCAAACTTAGTCTCAAATGAAAGGTGTAACCTTCCCATCGGCTGCTATTGAATTTTGGATCGATCGGAATTCTGGTTCCGGAATTACGGGTTTCAGAGTGCGGCCACACAGAAATTTCTCATAAAAACTATAGGAAAAATTAAAAATAGAATTTTTATTTTTGATGCTAAATGTATTCAAGGTGCATAAAACGTCGAGATTTGATGCAAACACGAAAAAAATTTGACGAAGATTCACTTTTTTGGATTTTGCACATTTTTGCCTTTCTCATATAGAAAGGTTATGCAATCACTCTAAAAAACGTCAACCTAATCCCGGCCCGAAGGGCCGAGTGTCATATCCCATTCGACTCAGTTCGTCGAGATCGGAAAAAGTCTGTATGTGTGTGTGTATGTGTGTATGTATGTGTGTGTATGTGTGTGTGTATGTGTGTGTGTGTGTATGTATGTGCGTATGTGTCAAATAATGTCACTCATTTTTCTCAGAGATGGCTGGACCGATTTGCCCAAACTTAGTCTCAAATGAAAGGTGTAATCTTCCCATCGGCTGCTATTGAATTTTGGATCGATCGGAATTCTGGTTCCGGAATTACGGGTTTCAGAGTGCGGCCACACAGAAATTTCTCATAAAAACTATAGGAAAAATTAAAAATAGAATTTTTATTTTTGATGCTAAATGTATTCAAGGTGCATAAAACGTCGAGATTTGATGCAAACACGAAAAAAATTTGACGAAGATTCACTTTTTTGGATTTTGCACATTTTTGCCTTTCTCATATAGAAAGGTTATGCAATCACTCTAAAAAACGTCAACCTAATCCCGGCCCGAAGGGCCGAGTGTCATATCCCATTCGACTCAGTTCGTCGAGATCGGAAAAAGTCTGTATGTGTGTGTATGTGTGTATGTAAGTGTGTGTGTATGTGTGTGTGTATGTGTGTGTGTGTGTATGTATGTGCGTATGTGTCAAATAATGTCACTCATTTTTCTCAGAGATGGCTGGACCGATTTGCCCAAACTTAGTCTCAAATGAAAGGTGTAATCTTCCCATCGGCTGCTATTGAATTTTGGATCGATCGGAATTCTGCTTCCGGAATTACGGGTTTCAGAGTGCGGCCACACAGAAATTTCTCATAAAAACTATAGGAAAAATTAAAAATAGAATTTTTATTTTTGATGCTAAATGTATTCAAGGTGCATAAAACGTCGAGATTTGATGCAAACACGAAAAAAATTTGACGAAGATTCACTTTTTTGGATTTTGCACATTTTTTCCTTTCTCATGTAGAAAGGTTATGCAATCACTCTAAAAAACGGCAACCTAATCCCGGCCCGAAGGGCCGAGTGTCATATCCCATTCGACTCAGTTCGTCGAGATCGGAAAAAGTCTGTATGTGTGTGTGTATGTGTGTATGTATGTGTGTGTGTATGTGTGTGTATGTGTGTGTGTGTGTATGTATGTGCGTATGTGTCAAATAATGTCACTCATTTTTCTCAGAGATGGCTGGACCGATTTGCCCAAACTTAGTCTCAAATGAAAGGTGTAACCTTCCCATCGGCTGCTATTGAATTTTGGATCGATCGGAATTCTGGTTCCGGAATTACGGGTTTCAGAGTGCGGCCACACAGAAATTTCTCATAAAAACTATAGGAAAAATTAAAAATAGAATTTTTATTTTTGATGCTAAATGTATTCAAGGTGCATAAAACGTCGAGATTTGATGCAAACACGAAAAAAATTTGACGAAGATTCACTTTTTTGGATTTTGCACATTTTTGCCTTTCTCATATAGAAAGGTTATGCAATCACTCTAAAAAACGTCAACCTAATCCCGGCCCGAAGGGCCGAGTGTCATATCCCATTCGACTCAGTTCGTCGAGATCGGAAAAAGTCTGTATGTGTGTGTGTATGTGTGTATGTATGTGTGTGTGTATGTGTGTGTGTATGTGTGTGTGTGTATGTATGTGCGTATGTGTCAAATAATGTCACTCATTTTTCTCAGAGATGGCTGGACCGATTTGCCCAAACTTAGTCTCAAATGAAAGGTGTAACCTTCTCATCGGCTGCTATTGAATTTTGGATCGATCGGAATTCTGGTTCCGGAATTACGGGTTTCAGAGTGCGGCCACACAGAAATTTCTCATAAAAACTGTAGGAAAAATTGAAAATAGAATTTTTATTTTTGATGCTAAATGTATTCAAGGTGCATAAAACGTCGAGATTTGATGCAAACACGAAAAAAATTTGACGAAGATTCACTTTTTTGGATTTTGCACATTTTTGCCTTTCTCATATAGAAAGGTTATGCAATCACTCTGAAAAACGTCAACCTAATCCCGGCCAAATTTTTTTTCGACTCGCATAAGGTTTCTGGATTTTAACAGGGGCGTAGTTGATGGTTTACGGAGAGGGGTTACACCCCCCCCTCTACTGTTCACTCCCCTCCTTTAAAAATCTCCTTAAATCACCCCTCAGACCACCACCTCATACCCCTCCCTTTCAACCCCATCATCTTTAAACCACCACTATATTACCAAGCATACCAATTTATGCTGGGGAGTCGTTCGTTCATGGGACTTTCGCCTTCCTCACATACCCATCCCCGCATGACAAAATGAGTTAGCAAGCAGATAACATTGATCTAATGCTGATTAGGCTAATGGAGTATGATATTTTTTTGTTTCAAGTGTTTCACCGTCGACACCGTAGGACATTTCCACAATTATGTTGAACATAAAAAGCCTCCGTGCCATAGTTTAGAGAAATGAGAAAGGCACAATTGCACCGCTAGGTGGATTAAAACAGGTTTTGTTATTGCGAGTTACGAGGTTTTGAAAATCAATAGTTTTAGACATTTTAAACACACACTGGGAAGTAAATGCGTCAAAATCGAAAAATTTTCAACTTTCAACAGATAAACATTGTTTGTTATTGCGAGTTAAGAGGTGTTGAAAATCAATAATTTTAAAAATTTTAAACGCACACTGGGAGGTAAATGCGTCAAAATTGAAAAATTTTCATCTCTTCACAGATAAATATTGTTTGTTATTGCGAGTTAAGAGGTATTAAAAATCAATAGTTTTAGACATTTTAAACGCACAAGGGGAAGTAAATGCGTCAAAATTGAAAAATTTTCATATTTTAACAGATAAATATTGTTCGTTATTGCAAGCTACGAGGAGTTGAAAATCAATAGTTTTAGACATTTTAAACGCACACTGGGAAGTAAATGCGTCAAAATTTGAAAATTTTCATCTCTTCACAGATAAATATTGTTTGTTATTGCGAGTTAAGAGGTGTTGAAAATCAATCGTTTTAGACATTTTAAACGCGTAAATGCGTAAAAATCGAAAAAATTTCATCTTTTCACAGATAAATATTGTTCGTTATTGCAAACTACGAAGAGTTGAAAATCAATAGTTTTAGACATTTTAAACGCACACTGGGAAGTAAATGCATCAAAATCGAGAATTTTTCAACTTTTCACAGGTCAATATTTTTTGTTATTGCGAGTTACGAGGTTTTGAAAATCAATAGTTTTAGACATTTTAAACGCACACTGGGAAGTAAATGCGTCAAAATCGTAAAATTTTCAACTTTTCACAGATAAACATGGTTTGTTATTGCGAGTTAAGAGGTGTTGAAAATCAATAGTTTTAGACATTTTAAACGCACACTGGGAAGTAAATGCGTCAAAATCGAAAAATTTGCAGGTTTTCTCAGACAAATATTTTTCGTTAGTGCGAGTTACTAGGAGTTGAAAATCAATAGTTTTATACATTTTAAACGCACACTGGGAAGTAAATGCGTCAAAATTTGAAAATTTTCAACTCTTCACAGATAAATTTTTTTGTTATTGCGAGTTAAGAGGTGTTGAAAATCAGTCGTTTTAGACATTTTAAACGCACAAGTAAAGCGTCAAAATTGAAAATTTTTCATCCTTTCACAGGTAAATATTGTTCGTTAGTGCAAGCTACGAGGAGTTGAAAATCAATTGTTTTAGACATTTTAAACGCACACTGGGAAATAAATTCGTTAAAATCGAAAATTTTACAACTTTTCACAGATAAATATTGCTTGTTATTGCGAGTTACGAGGAGTAGAAAATCAATAGTTTTAGACATTTTATACGTACACTTGAAAGTAAATGCGTCAAAATCGAAAAATTTTCAACTTTTCACAGATAAATATTGTTTGTTATTGCGAGTTACGAGGATTTGAAAATCAATAGTTTTAGACATTTTAAACGCACACTTGAAAGTAAATGCGTCATAATGGAAAAAAATCTACTTTCACACAATTTTTTTTTGTTATTGCTAGTTACGTGAAGTTGAAAAACGATAGTTTTGGACTTTTTAGACACACATTAGTAAGTAAATGCGTCAAAATGGAAATTTTTTCAACTTTTCGCTAATTTTTTTGTTTTTCGAGTTACAGTAAGATTCCGTTTTGGCACGTTCCGTTGTTGGCATGCTCCCATTTTGGCACACTCCGATTTTGGCAACAAATGGGTTCCGTTTTTGTCAACATTCTTGTTGTACATAATAAATCTTTTAAAAATGTGCAATAGATGTTTTTTGTATCAATTGACATTGCATTTGACTTTATTTCCAAACATGGGAGTCATATTAATCCTCAAAAGCCCAAATCATTTTTTTTTTAAATTTTGTTAAAATTGTCTTACAGTTTCAATACTTTACTGTGATAATTTTTTGATGTTTTTCGCAATGTTGTTTTAAAAAAAGCGTTATGCATTTAAAGGTTAAGGTGAAGATATGCGGAAGCCACGTTGCTAGGCACCGACTCGCTTGTTTACATTAGGAAAAACTGAAATCTGAAGTGAAAATTCAAACGCACAAATGAGATTTTCCGAACATTTTCCTTTGGTCATCTGCACATTGGCAGAAAATTTGAAGTTTTGTTAGTAAACGATTAAAGTTTCGCGAGTGTTTTTGCAGTGGTGTGTGAAAAAAGTGCATTTGAAAAAGTGCAATGAAAACGAGAAGTGTTTCGAAAAGAAACCCCAAGTTAAGAGGGGCGATATTTTCGCACAAAATAGGAGCTACAGATGGCATTCCGTCAAAAACTCGGATTGATTGTATAGGAAAATATTCTAGCTTCCTAAAGTAGCAGTTTCGTGGCACACCAGCAAGGTTAGTGTGTTGAAAAACGTATTTTTATATTTGCTCATGTCAGATACATCGTTAGGCAGGGGAGAGGGGTGTGTGTGGCGCAGCAGCTATGTTGTGGCTCGCATGCATAATGTCCTTAACTATGTTTTACACTATATGTGTCGTATTTAATGATAACAATAAGTATAGAAATGTATTGTTTATGTATAATACAAGTGGTAACAGTGTAACTAGTGTTAGACGGAATCAATTTTTGTAGTCGAATGCAGATGAATGCGCTACACCGCATAATACAACGTCACTACAAAACTTGGCACTAAATTTGCAATACATATCGAAAGCCCGTATTTAGGAATACAAAACTGATAGCTCCCAAATAGTTTACGATGTCTTTTTGAAAATGCATTTTCAGATATAGTGCACTTTATATTCGTAAATGTTGATTTTGCAAACCTCCATAGGTGCCAAAATTTTCGGGTAAAAAGAAATAATAAATTAACACCAAACAAGAATTCAGCGACGTAAAATTACCCCAATGTAAAGTTTTTATCAAATTCGGATCCCTTTTGAGGTTTTGACCGACTTTTTTATGGAAGGTGATCACTGTGCGAAGACTGAATTTGATAAACATATGAATAAAATTGAATTTTCTTATTTTTTCCTTTCATCTAATTCCATTTCACACATGGTTAAAAATCCTTGAAACATTTTTGAAGTCGTAAATTGAAAATCCACACTTTAAAAATAAGGTTCAATTTTTGGCACGGTTCCGGTTTTGGAAACAACAAAAAATAAAATTGTTGCCAAAAACGGAATCCTACTGTACTAGGATATGAAAATCACTAGTTTTGAACATTTTAAACGCACATGGGGAAGTAAATGCGTCAAAATCGCAAAATTCACTTTTTACAGATGAATGTTGCTTGTTTTTCCGAGTTATTAGGACTTGAAAATCAAAAGTTTTGAACATTTGAAATGCACAACGGGAAGTAATTTCGACAAAATGGAAATTTACAAATGTGTTTAAAATTAGAGGTGTGCCCAGCGCGCCGCGCCGGGCCGCGCCGACGGTTGCAGGTAAAAATAGTAAACAACTCGTAATAGTAAACAATGTTTATCTGCGAAAAGTTGAAAATTTTTCGATTTCGATGCATTTACTTCCCAATGTGCGTTTAAAATGTCTAAAACTATTGATTTTCAACACCTCGTAACTCGCAATAACAAACAATGTTTATCTGTGAAAAGTTGAAAATTTTTCGATTTTGACGCATTTACTTCCCAGTGTGCGTTTAAAATGTCTAAAATTATTGATTTTCAACACCTCGTAACTAGACCTGTGCGCCGCCGCGCCACGCCGCCGCCGCCGGTAAATTTCAACAAACGCCGACGCCGAAAGGTAGACCGGCGGCACGCCGCCGACGCTTTTTTCTCACGCCGACAATTCGCGAGCTCGAAAATCATTAGCTCATAATTTTATCTACAAATCTATGAACATTGTCTATGGTCCGAATATACGACGTTAACTGATTCATGATTTATCACATATTGATCTTTATTTGGTATTAGTGGTTGTGAAATAGATCACTAAGTTAACAAAGTATTGATATTTTCTCGTAAATCATTACACGACACTCGGAATATAATTCATGGATCCATTCTTGCTTTGTCAACTGATTATGATTGCGAGCATATAAGTTACAATTCACCATTCGTGGAATGGTCCACAAATTCAAAAAAAAAACACATCCAGTTTCAAGATATAGTTGATTCCTTATATGTTAGACACGATTCACCAGTCGAGCTCGTGAAACTGTTCATGATATAGTTCATAAAGTAATAAAAATTCACATAATCTTAATATACTTACGTAAACAATTACAAAGAATTCAGACTATTACTCATGGAATAACCGCTCAACTCTTTGGTTTTGAAATTTCTATGTGAGCTATTGTGTACAACTGCTAGCAACCAATCTCATAGGCGCGAGTATGAGATACAAGGAAACTACTAGGACCTGTAACCAGGGTTGCCACTATTTTTCAAAGAAAATCTGGCAGTTCAATTAAAAATATCTGGCAAAATCTGGCACTTGACAGCGACCTCATAGTCATTGAAATTTGGCATATATTATAGTTTTCGTAGAATGTGTATCAATCGATTTTTGTAAAATTTCGGACATTTTTACCCAAATTTCCGAAATGTGTATGTAGCCGCTTCCAAAACTTAAAAATCTGGCAGAATGAGAGATTTGTCTTTTTGTCTGGAAGCTGCCAAAACCTCTGGCTGTGCCAGATAAATCTGGCATAATGGCATCCCTGCCTGTAACCCTGTTATTCTTTTTTTAAGATTCAGTGTAATTTTCGAAATTAAATGAAACTGCGCTGAGCACCAAAAATACATTACCTAGCCACAATTCATGTCTGTGAAATAATTAAGGAAACTATAAGATGCGTGACTCTGTGTAAAAAATCCGACGGTAAGCTCAACACTAAAATATCAAGATAACACGACGAGAATTTACGAAAATGGTTGCACAATCGTTCGATTCTTGACTTTTTTAGTCAATAAAGTTAATATAAATCAATGTATCATCAAGTTATGAACTAGAATCATAAGAATATTAAACATATTCAGGTACAACCACCTACTAAACATTTGAATATAATGGAATCTTTTTTTTTGCGTGAACTAGTTTTGTAAAAACACAAAAATTATTTTTAATACGAGGTTTATTTATCATTGATTGAATCGTGACCTATTTTGAAATTTTTTCTTGAAGAATAGTTGGGCAGAGTGATCTTGATTTTTAGCAACGTTGGTGCACTGATGTGGTGATGCAGAGGGTAATATTTCTGATCGCATAAATTATTAATCGTGTCATCTAGCCCCACTCAGGAAAGATTTTCAGTGGCAGTTGCATCAGCCCGGTATCACAGACAAAGAGGACGTAATACGAGATGAATTTTCATCACTCGTAGGTAAAACGGTCGATTTAAATTACAAAAATGCGCTATATCAGCGAGCTTGGCGTTAGTGAAAAGATTTTGACACAGAGCTAAATGCGTTACTTAGTTTCTGCACCCATCCGAAAACGATACCGTCTTTTTCATCTCATGCAAACCAAAACAAAATGGGCTGAAAATGTGAAACTCATCCTTGTCGAAGTGAGCAAGGCGGGAGTTGTTCACAACCATTTCTTAAGTTACAACACGATGCCGATCTGTGAGTAAGCACATAATAGGATGTTAGTAAATTAATTGATTCGGTGTATCGAATCTGAATAGATGTATGCAATGGATTAGAATTTGAAGATCCCCGGAACTGCTGGAGAAATTGGCGGTGTGCAGGTGCAACGAAAACTAGAGATACGCTCAGATAAGTTTCAACCCAACAGGAGCTAAAACAATTATTATGAATGATAGGAACTGTATATTTAGGTTTCGTCAGGGTGCAGATCTATATGATTCCAGCACATCGAGCATACTTTGCATTCAAGATATAAGCAAATCTTACGTTGAAAGAAAAAGTAGTGCCATGGAATCGAATATGCCTTATCATCGCGGCGATTTTGTACTTACAAGAAGTAAAAGTAAACGCCAGACTGTAAAATGAAGTAAACCCAGCAAAGTTCAGTCGGAATTGAATTGGAAATCTGGCTTGTTCCATTTCGTACACGGAATCCAGTGGCACAACCGATTCTAACTAGAATTGGATGTGTCACTGTAGCAGGAATACGAACTGGAACCAGCGAGGATTTCGGTTCATTTCCGGCTGAGCTTAACTGGGATGTATCTACCTTGAAAGGTGTCCTTACACGATAATTAAAAGTGATATTTCTGCGCAGTAATGCCATTAATAACACCTCCTGTTAGGGTACCTGGTATCTGCGGGAGCGACGGCAAAGAAGACTAAATTGAAACAAAAAACAACGAAACGACAGCAAGAATTAATTTCCTCAAACAAAACAAAAACTGTTTTATCGTTGCTTAATTTCTCAAATATAGAACAATAAATAATTATTATGGGTCATTGAAATACAGTCGTTACTCTGCATTCTTCAAATTTGTCAATTGCAATCATTATTTCATGCGAAGTCGTAGTATTAGACATCGACAATTTTTCTATTCCGTTCTTCAAATTTTACAACTGTAAAAATAGTTCCACCTTTCATTTATTATCTTGCATTTCGCAAGCAGGGTGGGCACTATTAGAGAATCAGTTAAAAAAAATTGATGTGCTTGCGAGAATTACATTTTGTGCAATGTGTTCAACAGATTTTTTTTACCATTTTTTTGTTAACCATTTTTGTTAACGACCTATTGAGTCAATTTGTCAACAGTCATTAGGTCGTTAACAAAAATGGTTAACAAAAAAATGGTAAAAATAGAATTTACCGTGATGGGGATCCATCGTCGCAGCTTTGGGTGAAAGCTGCCGACACCGCGCAAATCAGCAACACATGTGACCATATATCACAAACGCTGAGACAGTCACAATAGTCGATAAAATAAAATCACTCAGGCAGGCAATTGGTGAGGGAACAAACAAAACTGGCTCATTCAATGAGTTTCAACGTCGCAAATTCTTAGTGTGGAAGTTTACCGTGACTTAATTTTTTGTCGGTTCCGACAGCATGAAGTAACAAGTTACTTTACGCTTGTCCGGACATGCCGTAGACTCAGGTTATTCGCATTTCTAATGCCAAAAGACACTGACTCCTACGGTAGCAGACACAAAGTTAAGTCGCATGTGAGCTCTAAGCTTGCATATATGATCCTTCCACGCTTTTTTAAACTTTCTCCCTTCAACTCTTTGCTCTCCCTTGAGTACTATGGCTCTAAATATTGAAAAATATACTTCACCTTCCAGTCCCTTGCTAATTAAATGCCGTAACAACTGTTGTTCAACAGATGTCGCTAGTACATTGTGGGTGATGATTTTTTTAGAATTTTCTTCAAGCTGTAACGTCTGTTTGTATGTGCCTCATACAATAGAACCCGAAAACTTGGGAAAGGAATTGTACTGCCAAGATTGTTTTTAGTTACGTAGGTGTCAATATTTGTTTCGCCGACACACGCCGGCGCGCCGCCACCGATAGGGTCCAACGGCGTGACGCCGCCAACGCCGCCGCCGCCGGCCAAATATGTCGCTTACGTCGCCGCCGATTAAAAATGCATCGGCGCACACCTCTACTCGTAACTCGCAATAACAAACAATGTTTATCTGTGAAAAGTTGAATTTTTTTCGATTTGGACGCATTTACTTCCCAGTGTGCGTTTAAAATGTCTAAAACTATTGATTTTCAACATCTCTTAACTCGCAATAACAAACAATGTTCATCTGTGAAAAGTTGAATTTTTTTCGATTTAGACGCATTTACTTCCTAATGTGCGTTTAAAATGTCTAAAACTATTGATTTTCAACACCTCTTAACTCGCAATAACAAACAATGTTTATCTGTGAAAAGTTGATTTTTTTTTCGATTTTGACGCATTTACTTCCTAATGTGCGTTTAAAATGTCTAAAACTATTGATTTTCAACACCTCTTAACTCGCAATAACAAACAATGTTTATCTGTGAAAAGTTGATTTTTTTCGATTTTAACGCATTTACTTCCTAATGTGCGTTTTAAATATCTAAAACTATTGATTTTCAACACCTCTTAGCTCGCAATAACAAACAATGTTTATCTGTGAAGACTTGATTTTTTTTCGATTTTGACGCATTTACTTCCTAGTGTGCGTTTAAAATGTCTAAAACAATTGATTTTAAACACCTCTTAACTCGCAATAACAAGCCATGTTTATCTGTGAAAAGTTGAACATTTTTCGATTTTGACGCATTTACTTCCCAGTGCGCGTTTAAAATATCTAAAACTATTGATTTTCAACACCTCTTAACTCGCAATAACAAACCATGTTTATCTGTTGAAAGTTGATTTTTTTCGATTTTGACGCATTTATTTCCTAATGAGCGTTTAAAATGTCTAAAACTATTGATTTTCAACACCTCTTAACTCGCAATAACAAACCATGTTTATCTGTTGAAAGTTGATTTTTTTCGATTTTGACGCATTTATTTCCTAATGTGCGTTTAAAATGTCTAAAACTATTGATTTTCAACACCTCTTAACTCGCAATAACAAACAATGTTTATCTGTGAAAACTTGAATTTTTTTTCGATTTTGACGCATTTACTACCTAATGGGCGTTTAAAATGTCTAAAACTATTGATTTTCAACACCTCTTAACTCGCAATAACAAACAATGTTTATCTGTGAAAACTTGAATTTTTCGATTTTGACGCATTTACTTCCTAATGTGCGTTTAAAATGTCTAAAACTATTGATTTTCAACACCTCTTAACTCGCAATAACAAACCAAGTTGATTTTTTTCGATTTTGGCGCATTTACTTCCTAATGTGCGTTTAAAATGTCTAAAACTATTGATTTTCAACACCTCTTAACTCGCAATAACAAACAATGTTTATCTGTGAAAAGTTGATTTTTTTTCGATTTTAACGCATTTACTTCCTAATGTGCGTTTAAAATATCTAAAACTATTGATTTTCAACACCTCTTAACTCGCAATAACAAACAATGTTTATCTGTGAAAAGTTGAATTTTTTTCGATTTTGACGCATTTACTTCCCAGTGTGCGTTTAAAATGTCTAAAACTATTGATTTTCAACACCTCTTAACTCGCAATAACAAACAATGTTTATCTGTGAAAAGTTGATTTTTTTTCGATTTTGACGCATTTACTTCCTAGTGTGCGTTTAAAATGTCTAAAACAATTGATTTTAAACACCTCTTAACTCGCAATAACAAGCAATGTTTATCTGTGAAAAGTTGAAAATTTTTCGATTTTGACGCATTTACTTCCCAGTGTGCGTTTAAAATGTCTAAAACTATTGATTTTCAACACCTCTTAACTCGCAATAACAAACAATGTTTATCTGTGAAAAGTTGATTTTTTTTTATTTTGACGCATTTACTTCCTAATGTGCGTTTAAAATGTCTAAAACTATTGATTTTCAACACCTCTTAACTCGCAATAACAAACCATGTTTATCTGTGAAAAGTTGATTTTTTTCGATTTTGACGCATTTATTTCCTAATGTGCGTTTAAAATTTTTAAAACTATTGATTTTCAACACCTCTTAACTCGCAATAACAAACCATGTTTATCTGTGAAAGGTTGATTTTTTTCGATTTTGACGCATTTATTTCCTAATGTGCGTTTAAAATGTCTAAAACTATTGATTTTCAACACCTCTTAACTCGCAATAACAAACAATGTTTATCTGTGAAAAGTTGATTTTTTTTCGATTTTGACGCATTTACTTCCTAGTGTGCGTTTAAAATGTCTAAAACAATTGATTTTAAACACCTCTTAACTCGCAATAACATGCAATGTTTATCTGTGAAAAGTTGAAAATTTTTCGATTTTGACGCATTTACTTCCCAGTGTGCGTTTAAAATGTCTAAAACTATTGATTTTCAACACCTCTTAACTCGCAATAACAAACAATGTTTATCTGTGAAAAGATGAATTTTTTTCGATTTTGACGCATTTACTTCCCAGTGTGCGTTTAAAATGTCTAAAACTATTGATTTTCAACACCTCTTAACTCGCAATAACAAACAATGTTTATCTGTGAAAAGTTGATTTTTTTCGATTTTGACGCATTTACTTCCTAATGTGCGTTTAAAATGTCTAAAACTATTGATTTTCAACACCTCTTAACTCGCAATAACAAACCATGTTTATCTGTGAAAAGTTGAAAATTTTTCGATTTTGACGCATTTACTTCCCAGTGTGCGTTTAAAATGTCTAAAACTATTGATTCTCAACACCTCTTAACTCGCAATAACAAACAATGTTTATCTGTGAAAAGATGATTTTTTTCGATTTTGACGCATTCTCTTCCCAGTGTGCGTTTAAAATGTCTAAAACTATTGATTTTCAACACCTCTAAACCGCAATAACAAACAATATTTATTTGTGAAATGTTGAAAGAAATACAATTATCTCATTTTCTATATTTCCAATTATCCGCCAAAGTACGGTATCCAATATTTTACCCATTTTCAATACCGGTTCATTGTCGACATGTCACATAACAAGCATACCTGTTTTTCAATTGTCGCGACCGTTCGCAAACGAACATACATGTCACAGTTCAGTAAATGTACAGCCGCTTGACAAACCAGTTTTGTTTTGAAACATGTACAAATTTTATGACATGTCACGGGGAAAATGTATCGTGTCATAGTACACGCGCTTGTGTCACATGTCGCAAGAATCCGCAACTTGTACATGTCACGAGCAAACGTGCGACCAGTCACCAGATGACTGGTCATAACCATGACATTTTCCAGCTACGGCTAGGGGTCTTTTTCGGGCTTGGGGTTTTTTTTCGGATTTGGGGTTCTTTTCGGGCTTGGGGTCCTGTTTCGAATTTGGAGTTCTTTTCGGGCTTGAGATCTTTTTCGAGCTTTGGTTTCTTTTTCGGGCTTGGGGTCCTTTTTCGGGCCTGGAGTCTTTTTTCGGGCTAGGGTTCCGTTTTCGGGCTTGGGGTCCTTTTTCGGACTTGGGATCATTTTTCGGGCTTGGAGTCCTTTTTTCGGGCTTGGGGTCCTTCTTCGGGCTTGGGGTCTTTTTTCGGACTTAGAATCCTTTTTTGGGTTTGGGTTCATTTTTGGAGCTAGGCGTCCTTTTTCGGGCTTGGGGTCCTTTTTCGGGCTTGGGGTCCTTTTTCAGGCTTGGGGTCCTTTTTCGAACTTGCGGTCCTTTTTCGTGCTTGGGATCCTCTTTCGGGCTTGGGGTCCTTTCTCCGGCCCGTGGTCCTTTTTCAAGCTTTGGGTCCTTTTTCGGATTTGGGGTTCTTTTTCGGGCTTGGGGTCCGTTTTCGAATTTGGGGTTATTTTTCGGGCATGAGATATTTTTCGAGCTTTGGTTTTTTTTTCGGGCTTGGGTCCTTTTTCGTGCTTGGGATCCTCTTTCGGGCTTGGGGTGCTTTCTCGGGCTCGTGGTCCTTTTTCGAGCTCGGGGTCTTTTTCGGATTTGGGGATTCTTTTTCGAGCTTGGTGTCCTTTTTCGAATTTGGAGTTATTTTTCGGGCTTGAGATCTTTTTCGAGCTTTGGTTTCTTTTTCGGGCTTGGGGTCCTTTTTGAATTTGTGGTTCTTTTTCGGGCTTAAGATCTTTTTCGAGCTTAGGGTTCTTTTTCGGGCTTGGGGTCCTTTTTCGAGCTTGGGGTCCTTTTTCGTGCTTGGGATCCTTTTTCGGGCTTGGGGTCCTTTTTTCGGGCTTGGGGTCCTTTTTACGAGTTTGGGGTTCTTTTTCGTGTTTGGGATCTTTTTTGAGCTTAGGGTTCATTTTCGAGTATGGTGTCCTTTTCGGGCTTGGAGTCCTTTTTCGGGCTTGGGGTCTTTCCTTAGTCTTGTCGTCTTTTTTCGGACTTTAAGTTCTTTTTTAGGCTTGGTGTCCTTTTTCGGGCCTCAGGTGATGTTTTGGGCTTGTTGTCCTTTTTAGAACTTTGGGTCTTTTTTCGGGCTTAGGGTCCATTTTCGGGCTTGGGGTCCTTTTTCAGGTTTGTAAGCTTTTGGTCCTTTTTCGAGCTTGTGGTCCTTTTTCGGGCTTGCGGTCTTTTTCGAGCTTGGGGTTCATTTTCGGGCTTGCGGTCCTTCCACTGGCTTGGGATCCTTTTTCGTGGTTGCGACCCTTTTTCGAGCTTGTAGTCCTCTTTCGGGCTTGGGGTGCTTTTTAGGGCTTAGGGTCCCTTTTCAGGCATGGAGTCATTTTTCATGCTTGGGGTCTTTTTTCGAGCTTGGGGTCCATTTTTGAGCTTGGGGTCCTTTTTCGGGCTTGGGGTCCTTTTCGGGCTTGGGGTCATTTTACAGGCTTGTGGTCTTTTTCGGGCTTGAAGTCCTTTTTCGGGCTTGGGAACCTTTTTCGGGCTTGGGAACCTTTTTCGGCCTTGGGGTCCTTTTCTGGCTTTGGGTCCTCTTTCAGGCTTGTGGTCTTTATCGGGCTTGTGGTCCTTTTTCGGGTTTGTGGATCGTCCTTCGGGCTTGAGGTCCTTTTTCAGGGTATGGGTCGGATTTTCGAGCTTTGGGTCCTTTTTCGGGCTTGGGGTCCTTTTTCGGCCTTGGGGTCCTTTTTCAGGCTTGTAAATTTGTGGTCCTTTTTCGGGCTTGGAGTCCTTTTTCGGGCTTGGAGTCCTTTTTCGGGCTTGGAGTCCTTTTACGGGCTTGGGGTCCTTTTATGGGGATTGGTATCCTTTTTCGGGCTTGGGTCCTTTTTCTGGCTGGGGTCCTTTTTCGAGCTTGTGGTCCTTTTTCGGGATAGGGGTCTTTTGCGGGCTTGGGGTCCTTTTCGGGCTTGGGGTCCTTTTCGGGCTTGGGGTCCTTTCTCGGGCTGGAAGTCTTTCTTTAGGTTTGTCGTCCATATTCGGGCTTGAAGTGCTTTTTCAGGCTTGGGGTCTTTTTCGGGCTTGGGGTCTTTTTCGGGCCTGGGGTCCTTTTTTCGGGCTTGGGGTCCTTTTTGCGAATTTGGGGTTCTTTTTCGTGTTTGGGATCTTTTTTGAGCTTAGGGTCCATTTTCGGGTATGGTGTCCTTTTCGGGCTTGAAGTCCTTTTTCGGGCTTGGGGTCTTTCTTTAGTCTTGTCGTCTTTTTTCGGACTTTAAGTTCTTTTTTAGGCTTGGTGTCCTTTTTCGGGCCTCAGGTGCTGTTTTGGGCTTGTTGTACTTTTTAGAACTTTGGGTCTTTTTTCGGGCTTAGGGTCCATTTTGGGCTTGGGGTCCTTTTTCAGGTTTGTAAGCTTATGGTCCTTTTTCGAGCTTGTGGTCCTTTTTCGGGCTTGCGGTCTTTTTCGAGCTTGGGGTTCATTTTCGGGCTTGCGGTCCTTCCACTGGCTTGGGATCCTTTTTCGTGGTTGCGACCCTTTTTCGAGCTTCTAGTCCTCTTTCGGGCTTGGGGAGCTTTTTAGGGCTTAGGGTCTCTTTTCAGGCATGGAGTCATTTTTCAGGCCTGGGGTCTTTTTTCTAGCTTGGGGTCCATTTTTGAGCTTGGGGTCCTTTCTCGGGCTGGAAGTCTTTCTTTAGGATTGTCGTCCATTTTCGGGCTTTGGGTGCTTTTTCAATCTTGGGGTCCTTTTTCGGGCATGGGGTCCTTTTTCGAGTTTGGGGTCCTTTTTCGGGCTTGGAGTCCATTTTTCGGGCTTGGGGTCTTTCTTTAGTCTTGTCGTCTTTTTCGGTCTTCAAGTGCTTTTTGGGCTTGGTGTCCTTTTTCGGGCCTCAGGTGCTTTTTTGGGCTTGTTATCCTTTTAAGGGCTTTGGGTCTTTTTTCGGGCTTGGTGTCCTTTTTCAGGCTTGTAAGCTTATGGTCCTTTTTCGAGCTTGTGGTCCTTTTTCGGGCTAGAGGTCTTTTTCGGGCTTGGGGTTCTTTTTCGGTTTTGGGTTTCTTTTTCGGGCTTGGGGTCCTTTTTCGAATTTGGGGTTATTTTTCGGGCTTGAGATCTTTTTCGAGCTTTGGTTTCTTTTTCGTGCTTGGGGTCCTTTTTCGGGCCTGGGGTCCTTTTTACGGGCTAGGGTTCCGTTTTCGGGCTTGGGGTCTTTTTTCGGACTTGGGATCTTTTTTGGGCTTGGGGTCCTTTTTTCGGGCATGGGGTCCTTTTACGGGCTTGGGTTCCTTTTTCGGACTTGGGATCCTTTTTTGGGCTTGGGTTCATTTTTGGAGCTAGGGGTCCTTTTTCGGGCTTGGGGTCCATTTTCGGGCGTGGGGTCCTTTTTCGGGCTTGGTGTACTTTTTCGAACTTGCGGTCCTTTTTCGTGCTTGGGATCCTCTTTCGGGCTTGGGTCCTTTCTCCGGATCGTGGTCCTTTTTCGTGCTTGGGATCCTTTTTCAAACTTGGGGTCCTTCGGGCTTGTGGTCGTTTTTGGGCTTGGGGTCCTTCTTCGGGCTTGGGGTCCTTTTTCGGACTTAGGATCCTTTTTTGGGCTTGGGTTCATTTTTGGAGCTTGGGGTCCTTTTTCGAGCTTGTGTCCTTTTTCGGGCTTGTGGTCCTTTTACTAGCTTGGGGTCGTTTTTCGAAATTGGGTTCCTTTTTCGGGCTTGCGGTCTTTTTCGAGCTTGGGGTTCATTTTCGGGCTTGGGGTCTTTCCACTGGCTTGGGGTCCTTTTTCGTGGTTGGGATGCTTTTTCGGGCTTGTAGTCCTCTTTCGGGCTTGGGGTCCTTTTTCGGGCTTAGTGTCCTTTTTTGGACTTGGGGTTGATTTCGGGCTTGGGGTCCTTTTCAGGCTTGTGGTCTTCTTCGGGCTTGAAGTCCTTTTTCGGGCTTGAAGTCCTTTTTCGGGCTTGGGAACCTTTTTCGGGCTTGGGGTCCTTTTTCAAGCTTGTAAGCTTATGGTCCTTTTTCGAGATTGTGGTCCTTTTTCGGGCTAGAGGTCTTTTTCGGGCATGGGGTTCTTTTTCGGTTTTGGGGTTCTTTTTCGGGCTTGGGGTCCTTTTTCGAATTTGTGGTTATTTTTCGGGCTTGAGATCTTTTTCGAGCTTTGGTTTCTTTTTCGGGCTTGGGGTCCTTTTTTGGGCCTGGGGTCCTTTTTCGGGCTTGGGGTCCTTTTTCTGGCTTGGGTTTCTTTTTCGGACTTGGGATCCTTTTTTGGGCTTGGGTTCATTTTTGGAGCTAGGGGTCCTTTTTCGGACTTGGGATCCTTTTTTGGGCTTGGGTTCATTTTTGGAGCTAGGGGTCCTTTTTCGTGCTTGGGATCCTCTTTTGGGCTGGGGTCCTTTCTCGGGATCGTGGTCCTTTTTCGAGCTTGGGGTCCTTTTTCAAACTTGGGGTCCTTCGGGCTTGGGGTCGTTTTCGGGCTAGGGGTCCGTCTTCGGGCTTGGGGTCCTTTTTCGGTCTTAGGATCCTTTTTTGGGCTTGGGTTCGTTTTTGGAGCTAGGGATCGTTTTTCAAGCTTGGGGTCGTTTTTCGAAATTGGGCTCCTTTGTCGGGCTTGCGGTCTTTTTCGAGCATGGGGTTCATTTTCGGGCTTGGGGTCCTCCCACTGGCTTGGGGTCCTTTTTCGTGGTTGGGATGCTTTTTCGGGCTTGTAGTCCTCTTTCGGGCTTGTTGTCCTTTTTCGGGCTTAGGGTCCTTTTTCAGGCATCGAGTCCTTTTTCAGGCATCGAGTCCTTTTTCAGGCTTGGGGTCCTTTTTCGAGCTTGGGGTCCTTTTTCGAGCTTGAGGTCCTTTTTCGGGCTTGTGGTCCTTTTTCGGGCTAGGGGTCTTTTGTGGGCTTGGGGTCCTTTTTCGGGCTTGGGGTTCTTTTTCGGGCTTGGGGTTCTTTTTCGGGCTTGGGGTGCTTTTCGGGCTTGGAGTCCTTTTTCGGGTTTGGGGTCCTTTTTTGGGGCTTAGGGTGCTTTTTCAGGCTAGCGTCCTTTTTCTTACTTGGGGTGCTTTTTCGAGCTTGTGGTCCTTTTTCGGGATAGGTGTCTTTTGCGGCCTTGGGGTCCTTTTCGGGCTTGGGGTCCTTTCTCGGGCTGGGAGTCTTTCTTTAGGCTTGTCGTCCATTTTCGGGCTTGGGGTGCTTTTTCAGGCTTGGGGTCCTTTTTGGGCTTGGGGTTCTTTTTCAGGCTTATGGTCCTTTTTCGGGCTTGGGGTCCTTTTACGGGCATGTAAGCTTGTGGTCCATTCTCGGGTTTGTGGTCATTTTTCGGGCTAGGGGTCTTTTTCGGGCTTGGGGTCCTTTTTCGGGCTTGGTGTCCTTTTTTGGGCTTGGGATCCTTTTTCGGGCTTGGGGTCCATTTTCGGGCTTGGGGTCCTCTTTCGGACTTAAGATCCTTTTTTGGGCTTGGGTTAATTTTTGGAGCTAGGGGTCCTTTTTCGGGCTTGGGGTCCTTTTTCGAACTTTCGGTCCTTTTTCGTGCTTGGGGTCCTGTTTCGGGCTTGGGGTCCTTTCTAGGGCTCGCGGTCCTTTTTCGAGCTAAGGGTGCTTTTTCAAACTTGGGGTCCTTCTTCGTGCTTGGGGTCGTTTTCGGGCTTGGGATCCTTCTTCAGGCTTGTAAGCTTGTGGTCCTTTTTCGGGCTTGAGGTCCTTTTGCTGGCTTGGGTCGTTTTTCGAAATTGGGTTTTTTTCGGGATTGCTGTCGTTTTCGAGTTTGGGGTTCATTTTCGGGCTTGGGGTCCTTCCACTGGCTTTGGGTACTTTTTCAGGCCTAGGGTCTCTTTTCAGGCATGGAGTCCTTTTTCAAGGTTGGGGTCCTTTTTCGAGCTTAGGGTCCTTTTTCGAACTTGGGGTCCTTTTTCGGGCTTGGGATCCTTTTCGGGCATGGGGTCCTTTTTCAGCCTTGTGGTCTTTTTCGAGCTTGAAGTCCTTTTCGGGCTTGGTGTCCTTTTTCGGGCTTGTGGATCGTCTTTCTGGCTTGAGGTCCTTTTTTGGGGTATGGGTCCCTTTTCGGGCTTTGGGTCCTTTTTCGGGCTTGGGGTCCTTTTTCTTGCTTGTTCTCTTTTTTCAAGCTTGTAATTTTGTGGTCCTTTTTCGAGCTTGGTGTCCTTTTTCGGGCTAGGAGTCTTTTTCTGGCTTGGGGTCCTTTTAGAATTTGGGGTTCTTTTTCTGACTAGGGATCTTTTTCGAGCTTAGGGTTATTTTTCGGGCTTGGGGTCCTTTTCGGGCCTGGGGTCCTTTTTCGGGGTTGGGGTCCCTCTTTAGGCTTGTCGCCCATTTTCGGGCTTGGAGTGCTTTTTCAGGCTTGGAGTCCTTTTTCGGGCTTGGGGTCCTTTTTCGGGCTTGGGGTCCTTTTCGGGATCTTTTTCGAGCTTGGGGTTCATCTTCGGGCTTGGGGTCCTTACACTGGCTCGGGGTCCTTTTTCGTGGTTGGGATGCTTTGTCGGGCTTGTAGTCCTCTTTCGGGCTTGGGGTCCTTTGTCGGGCTTAGGGTCCTTTTTCAGGCATCGAGTCCTTTTTCAGGCTTGGGGTCCTTTGTCGAGCTTGGGGTCCTTTTTCGAGCTTGGGGTCCTTTTTCGGGCTTGTGATCCTTTTTCGGGCTAGGGGTCTTTTGTGGGCTTGGAGTCCTTTTTCGGGCTTGGGGTCCTTTTTTGGGTCTTGGGGTCCTTTTTCAGGCTTGCGTCCTTTTTCTTACTTGGGGTGCTTTTTCGAGCTTGTGGTCCTTTTTCGAGATAGGTGTCTTTTGCGGCCTTGGGGTCCTTTTCGGGCTCGGGGTCCTTTCTCGGACTGGGAGTCTTTCTTTAGGCTTGTCGTCCATTTTCGGGCTTGGGGTGCTTTTTCAGGCTTGGGGTCCATTTTCGGGCTTGGGGTACTTTTTGGGCTTGGGGTTCTTTTTCAGGCTAATGGTCCTTTGTCGGGCTTGGGGTCCTTTTTCGGGCATATAAGCTTGTGGTCCATTCTCGGGTTTGTGGTCATTTTTCGGGCTAGGGGTCTTTTTCGGGCTTGGGGTCCTTTTTCGGGCTTGGTATCCTTTTTTGGGCTTGGGATCCTTTTTCGGGCTTGGGTCCATTTTCGGGCTTGGGGTCCTCTTTCGGACTTAAGATCCTTTTTTGGGCTTGGGTTCATTTTTGGAGCTAGGGGTCCTTTTTCGGGCTTGGGGTTCTTTTTCGACCGTGAGGTCCTTTTTCAGGCTTGGGGTCCTTTTTCGAACTTGTGGTCCTTTTTCGTGCTTGGGGTCCTGTTTCGGGCTTGGGGTCCTTTCTAGGGCTCGCGGTCCTTTTTCGAGCTTAGGGTGCTTTTTCAAACTTGGGGTCCTTCTTCGTGCTTGGGGTCGTTTTCGGGCTTGGGATCCTTCTTCAGGCTTGTAAGCTTGTGGTCCTTTTTCGGGCTTGAGGTCCTTTTGCTGGCTTGGGTCGTTTTTCGAAATTGGGTTTTTTTTCATGCTTGCTGTCTTTTTCGAGTTTGGGGTTCATTTTCGGGCTTGGGGTCCTTCCACTGGCTTGAGGTACTTTTTCGGGCTTAGGGTCCCTTTTCAGCCATGGAGTCCTTTTTCAAGGTTGGGGTCCTTTTTCGAGCTTAGGGTCCTATTTCGAGCTTGGGGTCCTTTTTCGGGCTTGGGATCCTTTTCGGGCCTGGGGTCCTTTTTCAGCCTTGTGGTCTTTTTCGAGCTTGAAGTCCTTTTCGGGCTTGGTGTCCTTTTTCGGGCTTGTGGATCGTCTTTTTGGCTTGAGGTCCTTTTTTGGGGTATGGGTCCCTTTTCGGGCTTTGGGTCCTTTCTCGGGCTTGGGGTCCTTTTTCGTGCTTGTTGTCTTTTTTCCAGCTTGTAATTTTGTGGTCCTTATTCGGGCTTGTGGTCCTTTTTCGGGCTAGGAGCCTTTTTCTGGCTTGGGGTCCTTTTTAGAATTTGGGGTTCTTTTTCTGACTAGGGATCTTTTTCGAGCTTAGGGTTATTTTTCGGGCTTGGGGTCCTTTTCGGGCCTGGGGTCCTTTTTCGGGGTTGGGGTCCCTCTTTAGGCATGTCGCCCATTTTCGGGCTTGGAGTGCTTTTTCAGGCTTGGAGTCCTTTTTCGGGCTTGGAGACTATTTCGAATTTGGGGTTCTTTTTCGGGCTTGGGATCATCTTCGTGCTTAGGGTCCTTTTTCGGTCTTGGGGTCCTTTTTCGGACATGGGGGCCTTTTTCGGGCTAGGGGTCCTTTTTCGGGCTTGGGGTCCTTTTTCAGGCTTGGGATCCTTTTTCGGGCTTGGGGTCCTTTTTCGGGCTTGGGGTGCTTTTTAGAATTTGGGTTTCTTTTTCAGACTTGGGATCTTTTTCGAGCTTAGGGCTATTTTTCGTGCTTAGGGTCCTTTTTCGGGCTAGGGGTCCTTTTTCGGGCTTGGGGTCCTTCTTCGGGCTTGGGGTCCTCTTTCGGACTTAAGATCTTTTTTAAGCTTGGGTTCATTTTTGGAGCTAGGGGTCCTTTTTCGGGCTAGGGGTCCTTTTTAGAATTTGGGGTTCTTTTTCGGACTTGGGATCTTTTTCGAGCTTAGGGTTATTTTTCGGGCTTAGGGTCCTTTTTCGGGCTTGGGGTCGTTTTTCTGGTTTGGGATGCTTTTCGGGCTTGGAGTCCCTTTTCGGGCTTGTGGTCCTTTTTCGGGCTAGGGTTATTTTGCAGGCTTGGGGTCCTTTTTCGGGCTTGAGATCCTTTTTCGGGCTTGGGATCCTTTGTCGGGCTTGGGATTTTTTTCTTGCGTGGGGTCCTTTTTCGAACTTGGAGTCCTTCTTCGGGCTTGGGGTCTTTTTTCGGGCTTGGGGTCTTTTTCGGGCTTGGGATCCTTTTTCGGGCTTGGGATCTTTTTCGGGCTTAGGGTCCTTTTTCTGGCTTGGGGTCGCTTTTCGAAATTGGGGTTCTTTTTCGGGCTTGTGGTTATTTTTCGGCCTCGGGCCCTTTTTCGGGCTTGGGGTCCTTTTTCGTGCTTGGGATCATTTTTCGTTCTTGTGGTCCTCTTTCGGGCTTGGGATCCTTTTTCGGGCTTGTAGTCCTCTTTCGGGCTTGGGGTCTTTTTTAGGGCTTGGGGTCCCTTTTCAGGCTTGGAGTCTTTTTACAGGCTTGGGGTCATTTTTCGAGCTTGGGGTCCTTTTTCGGGCTTTGGGTTATTTTTCGGGCTTAGGGTCCCTTTTCGGGCCTGAGGTCCTTTTTCGGGCTTGGGGTCCTTTTCGGGCTTGGGATCTTTTTCGAGCCTATGGTTCTTTTTCGTGCGTGGTGTCCTTTTTGGGCTTGGGGTCTATTTGCGGGATTGGGGTTTTTCTTTTGGCTTGTCGTCCTTTTTCGGGCTTGATGGTTTTTTTTTCGGACTGGGGGTCCCTTTTCGGGCTTGAGGTCCTTTTTCGGGCTTATAGTCGTTTTCGGGATTCGGGTATTTTTTCGGGCTTGGTATTCTTTATCGGGCTTGGGGTCCTTTTTCGGGCTTGGGGTCCTTTTTTGGCCTTGGGTTCCTTTTTCGGGTTTGAATTCCTTTTTCGGGCTTAGGGTACTTTTTCGGCTCTGAAGTCCTTTTTCGGGGTTGGGGTGCTTTTCGGGCTTAAGGTACTTTTAGGGATTGCGGTCCTTTTTCGGGCTTGAGAAATTTTTCGTGTTTGTGGTCGTTGTTCTGGCTTTGGGTCGTTGTTCGGGCTTGGGGTCCTTTTTCGAGCTTGAGGTACTTTTTCGGGCTTATGGTCCTTTTTTGAGCTTGAGGTCCTTTTTTCGGGCTTGGGGTCCTTTTCGGGCTTGATGTCCTTTTTTAGGGTAGGGGTCCTTTTTCGGGCTTAGGTTGTTTTTCCGGGCTTGGGGATTTTTTTGCGCTTGGTGTTCTTTTTCGGGCTTGGGGTCCTTTATCGAGCTTGCGGTGCTTTTCGGGCTTGGAGTCCTTTTTCGGGCTTGGGGTCCTTTTTTTTGCTTGGGGTCCTTTTTCGAACTTCGGATCCTTTTTCGGGCTTGGGTCCTTTTTCGGGCTTGGGTCCCTCTTCGAACTGGGCGTCTTTTTTGGGATTTGGGTCCTTTATTGAACTTGTCGTCCTTTTTCGGGCTTGGGGTGGTTTTTCATTCTTGGGGTCCTTTTGCGGGCTTGGGTTCCTTTTTCGGGCTTGTGGTTTTTTTCGGGCTTGGGGTCCTTTTTCGGGCTTGGGGTCCTTTTTTGGCCTTGGGTTCCTATTTCGGGTTTGAATTCCTTTTTCGGGCTCAGGG
The DNA here is from genome assembly GCF_030247195.1 of Topomyia yanbarensis. Taxonomy (NCBI): domain Eukaryota; kingdom Metazoa; phylum Arthropoda; class Insecta; order Diptera; family Culicidae; genus Topomyia; species Topomyia yanbarensis. The sequence goes on along the minus strand of NW_026683437.1, from coordinate 48,734 downwards.
TACTTTTTCGGCTCTGAAGTCCTTTTTCGGGCTTGGGGTGCTTTTCGGGCTTAAGGTACTTTTAGTGATTGTGGTCCTTTTTCGGGCTTGAGAAATTTTTCGTGTTTGTGGTCCTTGTTCTGGCTTTGGGTCGTTGTTCGGGCTTGGGGTCCTTTTTCGGGCTTGAGGTACTTTTTCGGGCTTATGGTCCTTTTTTGAGCTTACGGTCCTTTTTCGGGCTTGGGGTTCTTTTCGGGCTTGATGTCCTTTTTTAGGGTAGGGGTCCTTTTTCGGGCTTAGGTTGTTTTTCCGGGCTTGGGGTATTTTTTCGCGCTTGGTGTTCTTTTTCGGGCTTGGAGTCCTTTTTCGGGCTTGGGGTCCTTTATCGAGCTTGTGGTGCTTTTCGGGCTAGGAGTCCTTTTTCTTGTTTGGGGTCTTTTTTCGAACTTCGGATCCTTTTTCGGGCTTGGGTCCTTCTTCGAACTGGGCGTCTTTTTTGGGATTTGGGTCCTTTATTGAACTTGTCGTCCTTTTTCGGGCTTGGGGTGGTTTTTCATTCTTGGGGTCCTTTTGCGGGCTTGGGTTCCTTTTTCGGGCTTGGGGTTCCTTTTCGGCTTTGGGGTTCTGTTTCGGGCTTTGGGTCCTTTAAAGAATTTAGGCTTTACGGACTTGGGGTTCTGTTTCGGGCTTAGGGTCCTTTTTCGGATTTGGGGTCCTTTTTCGGGCTTGGGGTCCTTTTTCGAACTTCGGGTCCTTTTTCGGGCTTGGGTCCTTCTTCGGGCTTGGCGTCTTTTTTGGGATTTGGGTCCTTTATTGAACTTGTCGTCCTTTTTCGGGCTTGGGGTGGTTTTTCATTCTTGGGGTCCTTTTTCGGGTTTGTTGGTTTTTTTCGGGCTTGGGGTCCTTTTTCGGGCTTGAGGTCCTTTTTCGGGCTTATGGTCGTTTTCGGGATCGGGGTATTTTTTCGGGCTTGGTATTCTATATCGGGCTTGGGGTTCTTTTTCGGGCTTGGGGTCCTTTTTCGGCCTTGGGTTTCTTTTTCGCGATTGGGGTCCTTTTTCAGGCTTGGGGTCCTTTTTCTGGATTGGGGTCCTTTTTCTGGCTTGTGGCCCTTATTCGTGCTTGTTGTTGTTTTCGGGCTTGGGGTCTTTTTTCGGGCTTTGGATCTTTTTTGGGCTTGGGGTCGTTTTAGGGCTTGAGAACTTTTCGGGCTTGGGGTCCTTTTTCTGGCTAATGGTCCTTTTTTGGGCTTGGGGTCCTTTTTCGGTCTGTGGTCCTTTTCGGGCTTAGGGTCCATTTTCGGGCTTGGGGTCCCTTTACAAACTTGGGGTCTTTTTTCGGGCTTGGGGTCCTTTTTCGAACTTGGAGTCCTTTTTCAGGCTTGGGGTCTTTTTTCGGGCTTGGGGTCTTTTTCGGGCTTGGGATCCTTTTTCGGGCTTGGGATCTTTTACGGGCTTAGGGTCCTTTTTCTGGCTTGGGGTCGCTTTTCGAAATTGGGGTTCTTTTTCGGGCTTGTGGTTATTTTTCGGCCTCGGGCCCTTTTTCGGGATTGGGGTCCTTTTTCGTGCTTAGGATCATTTTTCGGTCTTGGGATCCTTTTTCGGGCTTGTAGTCCTCTTTCGGGCTTGGGGTCTTTTTTAGGGCTTGGGGTCCCTTTTCAGGCTTGGAGTCATTTTACAGGCTTGGGGTCATTTTTCGAGCTTGGGGTCCTTTTTCGGGCTTTGGGTTATTTTTCGGGCTGTGGGTTATTTTTCGGGCTTAGGGTCCCTTTTCGGGCCTGAGGTCCTTTTTCGGGTTTGGGATCTTTTTCGAGCCTATGGTTCTTTTTCGTGCGTGGTGTCCTTTTCGGGCTTGGGGTCTATTTTCGGGATTGGGGTTTTTCTTTAGGCTTGTCGTCCTTTTTTGGGCTTGGGATGCTTTTTCAGGCTTGGGGTCCATTTTCGGGCCTCAGGTACTTTTTTGGGCTTGTGGTCCTTTTTGGGGCTTGGGGTCCTTTTTCGGGCTTGTGATCCTTTTGGGCTAGGAGTCTTTTTCGGACTTGTGGTCCTTTTTCAGGCTTGGGTTCCTTTTTTTGCTTGGGGTCTTTTTTCGGGTTTGGGGTGCTTTTTCGAGCTTGAGGTTCTTTTTCTGGCTTGTAATCCTTCTCGGGCTCGGGGTCCTTTTTCGGGCTTGTGGTCCTTTTTCGGACTAGGGGTCTTTTTCGAGCTTGGGATCCTTTTTCGGGCTTAGGGTCCTTTTTCTGGCTCAGTGTCGTTTTTCGAAATTGGGGTTTTTTTTCGGGCTTGTGGTTATTTTTCGGCCTCGGGCCCTTTTTGGGGCTTAGGGTCCTTTTTCGTGCTTGGGATCATTGTTCGGTCTTGTGGTCCTCTTTCAGGCTTGGGGTCCTTTTTCGGGCTTGGGATCCTTTTTCGGGCTTGTAGTCCTCATCGGGCTTGTGGTCTTTTTTAGGGCTTGAAGTCCTTTTTCAGGCTTGGAGTCTTTTTACAGGCTTGGGGTCCTTTTTCGGGCTTTGGGTTCTTTTTCGGGCTTAGGGTCCTTTTTAGGGCGTAAGGTACTTTTTCGAGCTTGGGGTCCTCTTTCTGGCTTGGGTCCTTTTTACGGCTTGGCGTCTTTTTCGGGCTTTGGGTCCTTTATTGAGCTTGTCGTCCTTTTTCGGGCTTGGGGTGCTTTTTCAGGCTTGGGGTCCTTTTGCGAGCTTATTGTCTTTTTCCGGTTTGGAGTCCATTTTCGGGTTTGGGATCCTTTTTCGGGCTTGGTGTTTTTTTGGGGCTTGAGGTCCTTTTTCGGGCCTGGGATCCTTTTTCGGGCTTGGGGTTCTTTTTCGGGCTTGGGGTCCTTTTTCGAGCCTAGGGTCCTTTTCGGGCTTAGGGTCCTTTTCGGGCTTAGGGTCCTTTTTCAATTGTGGTCTTTTTCAGGCTTGGGGTCCTTTTCGGGCTTGGGGTCCTTTTTCGGGCTTGGGGTCCTCTTCCATGCTTGTGGTCTGTATCGGGCTTGTGGTCCTTTTTCGGGTTTGTGGATCGTCTTTCGGGCTTCCGGTCCTTTTTCGGGCTTGGGGTCTTTTTCGAGCTTGGAGTACTTTTTCGGGATTGGGGTCCTATTTCGGGTGTGTGGTCTTTTTCGGGCTTGGGGTCCTTTTTCTGGCTTGGGGTCGTTTTTCGGGCTTGGGGTCCTTTTTCGGGCATGAGGTCCTTTTTCGGGTTAATGGTCCTTTTTTGTGCTTGGGGTCCTTTTTCGGGCTTGTGGTCCTTTTCGGGCTTGGGGTCTTTCTTTAGGCTTGCCGTCCTTTTACGGTTTTGGGGTGCTTTTTCAGGCTTGGGGTACTTTTTTGGGCTAAGGGTCCTTTTCGGCTCCTTTTACATGCTTGGGGTCCTTTTTCGTGCTTGAGGTCCATTTTCGGGCTTGGGGTCTTTTTCGAGCTTGGGGTCCTTTTTCGAGCTTGGGGTCGTTTTACGGGCTTGGGGTGCTTTTCGGGCTTGGAGTCCTTTTCGGAATTGGGGTCCTTTTTCGAGCTTGGGGTCTTTATCGGGCTTGGGGTCCTTTTCCTGGCTTGGGGTCCTTTTTTGGGCTTGGGGTCCTAATTCGGGATTTAGGTCCTTTTTCGGGCGTATGGTCCTTTTTTGGGCTTATGGTCCCTTTTTGGGCTAGGGTCCTTTTTCGGGCTTGGGCTCCTTTTTAAACGTGGGGTCTTTCCTTAGGCTTGTCTTTCTTTTACGGGCTTGGGGTGCTTTTTCAGACTTCGGGTCCTTTTTCGGCCTTGAAAGTTTGTGGTCCTTTATTGGGCTTGTGGTTCTTTTTCGGGCTAAGTTCTTTTTCGGGATTGGGGTCCTTTTTCGGGCTTGGGATCTTTTTCGAGCTTATGGTCCTTTTTGGGCGTGAGGTCCTTTTCGGGCTTGGGATCTATTTTCGGTCTTGGGGTCTTTCTTTAGGCTTGTCGTCCTTTTTTGGGCTTGGGGTCTTTTTCATGCTTGGGGTCATTTTTCAGGCTTGTAAGTTTGTGGTCCTTTTTCGGGCTTATGGTACCTTTTCGGGGTTAAGGTCTTTGTCGGCATTGGGGTCCTTTTTCTGACTTAGGGTCCTTTTTCAGGCATGGGGTAATTTTTCGTGCCAGGGGTCCTTTTTCGGGCTTGGGGTCCTTTTTTAGGCTTGGGGTCCTTTTTCGGGCTTGGGGTCTTTTTCGGGCTTGGGGTTCTTTTGCGGGCTTGGGGTCCTTTTTCGAGCCTGTGGTTCTTTTTCGGGCTTGGGGTTCTTTTTCGTGATTGGGGTCCTTTTTAGGGCTTGGGGTCCTTTTTCGGGCTTGGGGTCCTTTTTCGGGCTTGGGGTCCTTTTTCGGGCTTGGGGTCCTTTTTTGAGCTTGAGGTCCTTTTTAGAGCTTTGGGTTCTTTTTCGGGCTTGGGGTCCTTTTTCGGGCCTGAGGTCTTTTTTCGGGCTTGGGGTCCTTTTCGGGCGTGGGGTCTTTCTTCGGGCTTGGGGTTCTTTTTCGAATTTGGGGTTTAGGATTCTTTTTTGGGCTTGGGATCCTTTTTCGGGCTTGGGATCCTTTTTCGGGCTTGGGGTCTTTTTTCTGGCGTGAGGCCCTTTTTCGAGCTTGGAGTCCTTTATCGGGCTTGGGCTCTTTTTTTGGGGTTGGGGTCTTTTTTCGGGCTTGGGATCCTTTTTCGGGCTTAGGGTCCTTTTTCTGGCTTGGGGTCGTTTTTCCAAATTGAGGTTCTTTTTCGGGTTTGTGGTTATTTTTCGGCCTCGGGCCCTTTCTCGGGCTTGGGGTCCTTTTCGTGCTTGGCATCTTTTTTTGGTCTTGTGGTCCTTTTTCGGGCTTGGGGTCCTTTTTAGGGATTGGGGTCCCTTTTCAGGCTTGGAGTCTTTTTACAGGCTTGGGTTCATTTTTCGAGCTTGGGGTACTTTTTCGGGCTTTGGGTTCTTTTTCGGACTTAGGGTCCTTTTTCGGTCCTGAGGTCCTTTTTCGGGCTTGGGTCCTTTTCGGACTTGGGGTCTTTTTCGAGCTCATGGTTCTTTTTCGGGCGTGGTGTCCTTTTCGGGCTAGGGGTCTATTTTCGGGCTTGGGGTCTTTCTTTAGGCTTGTCGTCCTTTTTCGGGCTTGGGATGCTTTTTCAGGCTTGGGGTCCATTTACGGGCCTAAGGTACTTTTTTGGGTTTGTGGTCCTTTTTGGGGCTTGGGGTCCTTTTTCGGGCTTGTGGTCCTTTCTGGCTAGGGGTCTTTTTTGGACTTGTGGTCCTTTTTCGGGCTTGGGGTCCTTTTTCGGGATTTGGGTCTTTTTGCGGGCTTGGGGTCCTTTTTCGAGCTTGAGGTTCTTTTTCTGGCTGGGGGTCCTTTTCGGGCTTGGGGTACTTTTTCGGGATTGGGGTCCTTTTCGGGCTTGGGGTCCTCTTCCATGCTTGTGGTCTTTATCGGGCTTGGGGTCCTTTTTCGGGTTTGTGGATCGTCTTTCGGGCTTGCGGTCCTTTTCGGGCTTGGGGTCTTTTTCGAGCTAGGAGTACTTTTTCGAGATTGGGGTCCTTTTTCGGGTGTGTGGTCTTTTTCGGGCTTGGGATCCTTTTTCTGGCTAATATTCTTTTTCGGGATTGGGGTCCTTTTTCAGGCTTGAAGTCCTTTTTCGGGCTTGGGGTCCTTTTCTGGCTGTAAGTCCTCTTTCAGGCTTGTGGTCTCTATCGGGCTTGGCGTCTTTTTCGGGCTTGGAGTCCTTTTTCGGGTTTGGGATCCTTTTTCGGGCTTGGTGTTTTTTTCGGGCTTGGGGTCCTCTTGTCGTCTTTTTTCGGGCTTCAAGTGCTTTTTTAGGCATGGTGTCCTTTTTCGGGCTTGGGGTTCTTTTTCAGGCTTGTAAGCTTATGGTCCTTTTTCGAGCTGCGTGTCCTTTTCCGGGCTAGGGGTCTTTTTCGGACTTGGGATCCTTTTTGGGGATGGGGGTCCGTTTTTCGGACTTGGGATCCTTTTTGGGGCTTGGGGTCCTTTTTTCGGGCTTGCGGTCCTTTTTCGGGCTTGGGGTCCTTTTTCGGAATTAGGATCCTTTTTTGGGCTTGGGTTCATTTTTGGAGCTAGGGGTTTTTTTCGGACTAGGGGTCTTTTTCGGGCTTGGGGTCCTTTTTCGGGCTCGTGGTCCTTTTTCGAGCTTGGGGTCCTTTTTCAGACTTGGGGTCCTTCTTCGGGCTTGAGGTCCTTCTTCGGGCTTGGAGTCGTTTTCGGGTTTGGGGTCCTTCTTCGGGCTTGTGTTCCTTTTTGGGCTTTGGTTCATTTTTGGAGCTAGGGGTCCTTTTTCGGGCTTGTCGTCCTTTTCGGGCTTGGGGTCCTTTTACTGGCTTGGGGTCGTTTTTCGAAATTGGGTTCCTTTTTCGGGCTTGCGGTCTTTTTCGAGCTTGGGGTTCATTTTCGGGCTTAGGGGCCCATTTCAGGCATGGAGTCCTTTTTCAGGCTTGGGGTCCTTTTTCGAGCTTGGGGTCCTTTTTCGAGCTTGGGGTCCTTTTTCGGGCTTGGGGTCCTTTTTCGAATTTGGGGATCTTTTTCGGGCTTGAGATCTTTTTCGAGCTTAGGTTTCTTTTTCGGGCTTGGGGTCCTTTTTCGGGGCTGGGGTCCTTTTTCGGGCAAGGGGTCCGTTTTCGGGCTTGGGGTCCGTTTTTCGGACTTTGGATCCTTTTTGGGGTTTGGGGTCCTTTTTTCGGGCTTGCGGTCCTTTTTCAAGTTTGGGGTCCTTTTTCGGAATTAGGATCCTTTTTTGAGCTTGGGTTCATTTTTGGAGCTAGGGGTCCTTTTTCGGGCTTGGGGTCCTTTTTTGGGCTTGGGGTCCTTTTTCGGACTTGCGGTCCTTTTTCGTGCTTGGGATCCTCTTTCGGGCTTGGGGTCCTTTCTCGGGCTCATGGTCCTTTTTCGAGCTTGGGGTTCTTTTTCAAACTTGGGGTCCTTCTTCGGGCATGGGGTCGTTTTCGGGCTTGTGGTCCTTTTTCGGAATTAGGATCCTTTTTTGGGCTTGGGTTCATTTTTGGAGCTAGGGGTCCTTTTTCGGGCTTGTCGTCCTTTTCGGGCTTGAGGTCCTTTTACTGACTTGGGGTCGTTTTTCGAAATTCGGTTCCTTTTTCGGGCTTGCGGTTTTTTTCGAGCTTGGGGTTCATTTTCGGGCTTGGGGTCCTCCCACTGGCTTGGGGTCGTTTTTCGTAGTTGGGATCCTTTTTCCGGCTTGTAGTCCTCTTTCGGGCTTAGGGTCCTTTTTCGGGCTTAGGGTCGCTTTTCAGGCATGGAGTCCTTTTTCAGGCTTGGGGTCCTTTTTCGAGCTTGGGGTGCTTGATCGGGCTTGGGGTCCTTTTTTGTGCTTGGGGTCCTTTTCGGGCTTCGGGTCCTTTTTCAGGCATGTGGTCTTTTTCGGACTTGAAGTCCTTTTTCGGGCTTGGGAACCTTTTTCGGGCTTGGGGTCCTTTTCTGGCTTTGGGTCCTCTTTCAGGCTTGTGGTCTTTATCGGGCTTGGGGTCCTTTTTCGGGATTGTGGATCGTCCTTCGGGCTTGTGGTCCTTTTTTGGGGTATGGGCCGTAGTTTTGAGCTTTGGGTCCTTTTTTGGGCTTGGGGTCCTTTTTCGGGCTTGGTGTCCTTTTTCAGGCTTGTAATTTTGTGGTCCTTTTTCGGGCTAGGGGTCTTTTGCGGGCTTGGGGTCCTTTTCGGGCTTGGGTCCTTTTTCTGGCTTGGGGTCCTTTTTCGAGCTCGTGGTCCTTTTTCGGGATAGGAGTCTTTTGCGGGCTTGAGGTCCTTTTCGGGCTTGGGATCCTTTCTCGGGCTGGGAGTCTTTCTTTAGGCATGTCGTCCATTTTCGGGCTTCAGGAATCAGGAATCAGTAGCGTCTGGCTCAAATGGCACGTTCCCCATGTTGATCGGAGATTTGTGCCTTGCTAAGAATCGTCTTTTCATCATTTTCCTGATGGGAGGGATTGGGGAAGTGGTAATTTTAGGGGTAAGCAAAACAACGGCACAGAACAATTAAAACAGAGCATTCTGCACCCCCGGAGTGATGCTGAACGATCTGCAGGTGCAACAGCAGCAGGAATAAAACTTCCAACCCCCGGAGGGATTTAAAACCTCTACTCAAACAGTGAGCGGATATATCAACACCCCGAGGGGATATTGAGATAACAGAACGACAACACCCCCGAAGAGATATTGTCATTCAAATACGGCTAAAAAACTATAGCTCTTTACCACACTGGGTTAGGAACAAAAGCATATCCTTAAATTTCAGCTCTCTGTACATAGGTTCATCTTTGTATGGAGAACCAAAAATCCGGATGCGCAATTGCATTAATACAGGGCAATTGCATTTCAAATGATATGATGTTCCGTAATCGGATTCACAAAGATCACATGAATAATACTCAGCGCGCTGAATAGTAGCAATGTGATAATTGAGCTCGCAATGTCCAGTCAGTGCCCTGACCATAATACTGCAGTTGTGCTTGGAAAAATGCAACACATTTTTTGACATTTTCGGACTCACATCCGGCAGGAAAGCCTTTGTTTGAACGCAAGTTTGCAAGCTACGCCAATGGTTGGCATGTTCGAATGCAGCCCAAGAGCAAATCTTGTGCTTATTCACAGTGGTAGAACTGGTTCTGGACCAACGAAATCAGTCGCAGCGCCAGCTCTAGCCAATTCGTCCGCCCATTCATTTCCAGTAATACCGGAATGACCGGGTACCCTTAGAAGGTAGATAGCATTTGAAATGCTAAGTTCTTCGATTTGAGTTCGACATGCGATTACTAATTTCGATCTTGAATCTGCCGAACTAAGTGCTTTCAGGGCAGCCTGACTGTCAGAGCAAAAATAGATTCTTTTACCGCAAATTCCCTGTTGAAGTGCGGATTGTACGCCACACAGAATCGCAAAGATTTCTGCTTGGAATACGGTACAGTATCTACCAAGCGAATGAGATTGGTTTAATCTCCTCTCATGACAATAGACACCAGCACCGGCTCGGCCCTCCAACAAAGAACCGTCCGTATAACGAACTACGTATTCTTCAAGTTGTCGCTCCATCCAGCCAGACAGCCATTCCTCACGAAGAGGAATTCTCATATTGAAAGTTTTAGAAGGAAAACTACATGTGAGTGTAAGGTCACTGGGAGCAAGTGTGTATTCATCCCAAGTAACCATTTGGGGCCACAGTCTTGTGTGGCTAGTTACACGATCTATTGGGTTACTGTTCCAGAGCCCAGTAACCCTAAGACGGTATGCACAAGAAAGTGCTTCTTGTTTCAGAAACACATGTAGTGGTTTTATGTTCAAGAGTGCCTCGAGAGCAGCAGTAGGTGTTGTTGAGAACGCACCAGTCATCGCCATCAAGACCATTCCCTGAAGATGGTTTAACTTTGATTGGATTGTCATGACTTCTGCCTTCTGCCACCAAACAAGGCACCCGCATGCCAGTATTGGTCTAACAATTGTTGTGTGGATCCACTGAATGTACTTGGGTTTGAGTCCCCAAGATTTGCCGAAAGCCCGTCTACATTAGCCAAAGGCCATGCAAGCTTTCTTGATCCTGAAATCGATGTGAGCTGTCCAATTAAGTTTTGAGTCGAGAATTACCCCAACGTACTTAACTTGATCTTCGACAATAATTTCAGAGTCAAAAAAATTGCAATGGACGAGCTCCGGTTGTAATCCTTCGTTGCGTGAAAAGCACCATTGAGGTTTTATTTGGATTAACTGATGGTCCAACATGAAGACACCACCGCTCAACAACACATCAGGCTTGTTGCATCAAATCAAAAAGTGTGCCAATGCAAATACCGGTGATCACCATATGACAATCATCGGCGAAACCATACGTCGGAAACCCAAGCTCATTTAGTTTTCTCAACAAGCTATCGGCGACAAGGTTCCATAGAAGTGGTGTCAGCACACCACCTTGAGGACATCCGCAGACACTCAGTTTCCTCATCTCTACTTGTCGTACCGATGAGCACAGATGTCGGTTGCTAAGCATTGCGTGTATCCAGTTCGTGATATATGAAGGTACTCCATGATCTCGTGCTGCTTCCAACATGGATTCGAAAGACACGTTGTCAAAAGCACCTTCAATACCGAGAAAAACTCCTAAACTTGATTGCTTTTGTGAAAAAGCTTTTTCAATGTTGTAGACAACATTGTGTAACAGGGTGGTAGTAGACTTCCCCCGCTGATATGCATGTTGCATTGCATGCAGCGGGTGCTCGCCCAAGCTACCATCCCGAATGTAGTGGTCGATCAAACGTTCCACTTATTTGAGAAGGAAGGAGGTCAGACTGATCGGTCTAAAGCTCTTTACCTCCTCATAAGTGACGCGGCCACCTTTGGGAATGAATTTGACAGTTATTTCCATAACTGACATACTTCAACCCGCCGGATGCCACGCGGCCTCTAGGCTGGTTTTGTCCGGAGAAAGATAATAGAGTTATCAACCTCCTAGTGGACCACAGCCAGTTACTGGGGAGTTCGCCCGGCTCTTTCCAGGCTCCGTTCGCCATTGAGAATATTTTAAACCCCCTCAACAATTTTACCCATAGACACTATGGAATTGGGGTTCCCTGTTTGGTGTTACCATCGGAACAGATAGTCAGTAGTGTAATTATTAGCCGGTTGAAACAACCACTACCAACACTACACGGCTTATCTAGGCTGTTCGGAGAAAGAAGCTGACATTGATGGACAGCTCCCATAGATGGCCGAACAGTCGTCCATTTTCGGGCTTGGGGTGCTTTTTCAGGCTTGGGGTCCATTTTCGGGCTTGTGGTATTTTTCGGATTTCGGATCCTTTTTCGGGCTTGGGGTCCTTTTTCGAATTTGGCGTTCTTTTTCGGGTTTGGGATCTTTTTCGAGCTTAGGGTTCTTTTTCGGGCTTGGTGTCCTTTTCGGGCTTGGAGTCCTTTTTCGAGCTTGGGGTCTTTCTTTAGTCTTGTCGTCCTTTTTCGGGCTTGGGGTCTTTCTTTAGTCTTGTCGTCCTTTTTCAGGCTTCAAGTGCTTTTTTAGCCTTGGTGTCCTTTTTCGGGCCTCAGGTGCTTTTTTGGGCTTGTTGTCCTTTTAAGGGCTTTGGTTCCTTTTTGGGGCTTGGGGTCCATTTCCGGTCTTGGGATCCTTTTTCAAGCTTGTAAGCTTATGGTCCTTTTCGGGCTTGAGGTCCTTTTTCGGGCTAGGGGTATTTTTCAGGCTTGTGGTCCTTTTACGGGCTAGGGGCCCTTTTTCGTACTTGGGGTCTTTTTTCGGGCTTGGGGTCCTTTTTCGAATTTGGAGTTCTTTTTCGGGCTTGGGATCTTTTTCGAGCTTAGGGTTCTTTTTCGGACTTGGGGTCCTTTTTCGGGCTTGGGATCATTTTTCGGGCTTGGGGTCCTTTTTTCGGGCTTGGGGTCCTTTTTTCGGGCTTGGGGTCCTTTTTCGGGCTTGGGGTCCTCTTTCGGACTTAAGATCCTTTTTTGGGCTTGGGTTCATTTTTGGAGCTAGGGGTCCTTTTTCGGGCTTGGAGTTCTTTTTCGGTCGTGGGGTCCTTTTTCAGGCTTGGGGTCCTTTTTCGAACTTGCGGTCCTTTTTGGTGCTTGGGGTCCTCTTTCGGACTTGGGGTCCTTTCTCGGGCTTGTGGTCCTTTTTCTAGATTGGGGTCCTTTTTCGGGCATAGGGTGCTTTTTCAAACTTGGGGTCCTTCTTCGGGATTGGTGTCGTTTTCGGGGTTGGTATCCTCCTTCAGGCTTGTAAGCTTGTGGTCCTTTTTTTTGGCTTGGGTCGTTTTTCGAAATTGGGTTCCTTTTTCGGGCTTGCGGTCTTTTTCGAGCTTGGGGTTCATTTTCGGGCTTGGGGTCCTTCCAGTGGCTTGGGGTACTTTTTCGGGCTTAGGGTCCCTTTTCAGGCATGGAGTCCATTTTCAAACTTGGGGTCCTTTTTCGGGCTTGGGATCCTTTTCGGGCTTGGGGTCCTTTTTCAGGCTTGTGGTCTTTTTCGAGCTTGAAGTCCTTTTTCGGGCTTGGGGTCCTTTTTCGGGATTGTGGATCGTCTTTCTGGCTGGATGTCCTTTTTTGGGGTATGGGTCCTTTTTCGGGCTTTTGCTCCTTTTTCGGGCTTGGGGTCCTTTTTCGGGCTTAGTGTCTTTTTTCAGGCTTGTAATTTTGTGGTCCTTTTTCGGGCTTGTGGTCCTTTTTCAGGCTAGGAGTCTTTTTCTGGCTTGGGGTATTTTTTTCGGGCTTGTGGTCCTTTTTCGGGCTTGGGGTCCTTTTTCGGATTTGGAGTCCTTTTTCGGGCTTGGAGTCCTTTTTAGAATTTGGGGTTCGTTTTTCGGGCTTAGGGTCCTTTTCGGATTTGGGTTTTCTGTTTGAGGCTTAGGGTCCTTTTTCGGGCTTGGGGTCCTTTTCCGAGCTTGAGGTCCTTTTCCGGGCTTGGGGTCCTTCTTTAGGCTTGTCGCCCATTTTCGGGCTTGGGGTGCTTTTTCAGGCTTGGGGTACTTTTTCGGGCTTGGGGCAGTTTTTCGGGTTTGGGGTGCTTTTCGGGCTTGGAGTCCTTTTTCGGGCTTGGAGTCCTTTTTCGGGCTAGGGGTCTTTTGCAGGCTTTTTCGGGCTTGGGGTCCTTTTCGGATTTGGGGTTCTGTTTCGTGCTTGGGGTCCTTTTTAGAATTTGGGGTTCTGTTTCGTGCTTGGGGTCCTTTTTAGAATTTGGGGTTCATTTTCGGGCTTGGGGTCCTTTTCGGATTTGGGTTTCTGTTTCAGGCTTTGGGTCGTTTTTCGGGCTTGGGGTCCTTTTTCGGCTTTGGGGTCCTTTTTCGGGCTTGGGATTTTTTTCGAGCTTAGGGTTCTTTATCGGGCTTGGGGTCCTTCTCGGGCTTGGGGTCTTTTTTGTGTTAAGGGTCTTCTTCGGGCATGGGGTCCTTTTCGGGCTGGGGGCCCTTTTTCGGGCTTGGGATCCTTTTTCGGGCTTGGGGTCCTTTTGCGGGTTTGGGGTCCTTTTTCGGGCCTAGTATTCTTTTTTGGGCTTGTGGTCTTTGTCGGGTTTGGGGTACTTTTTCGGGCGTGGGGTCCTTTTTCGGGCTTGGGGTCCTTTTTTCGTACCGGGTCCTTTTTCGTACCGCGTCCTTTTTCGGGCTTGGCGTCCTCTTTCAAGCTTATATCCTTTTTCGGGCTTGGGTCTTTTTTCGGACTTGGCGTCTTTTTCGGGCTTTGGGTATTTATTGAACTTGTCCTTTTTCGGGCTTGGGGTGCTTTTTCATTCTTGGGGTCCTTTTGCGGTCTTGGGGTCCTTTTTCGGGCTTGGGGTCCTTTTTCGGGCTTGGTGTTTTTTTCGGGCTTGGGGTCCTTTTTCGGGCTTGAGGTCCTTTTTCGGGCTTATAGTCGTTTTCGGGATTGGGGTATTTTCTCGGACTTGGTATTCTTTATCGGGCTTGGGGTCCTTTTTCGGGCTTGGGGTCCTTTTTTGGCCTTGGGTTGCTTTTTCGGGCTTGGGGTCCTTTTTCGGGCTTGGGGTCCTTTTTTGGCCTTGGGTTGCTTTTTCGGGCTTGGGGTCCTTTTGCGGGGTTGGGGTCATTTTTCGGGCCTGGGGTCCTTTTTTGGTCTTGGGTTCCTTTTTTGGCCTCGGGTTCCTTTTTTGGCCTTGGGTTCCTTTTTTGGTCTTGGGTTCCTTTTTCGGGCTTGAGGTCCTTTTTCGGGCTTATGGTCCTTTTTTGAGCTTGGGGTCCTTTTTCGGGCTTGATGTCCTTTTTTGGGCAAAGGGTTCTTTTCGGGCTTGGAATGTTTTCCGGTCTTGGGGTATTTTTTCGCGCTTGGTGTTCTTTTTCGGGCTTGGGGTCCTTTTTCGGGCTTGGGGTCCTTTATCGGGCTTGGGGTGCTTTTCGGGCTTGGATTCCTTTTTCGGGCTTGGAGTCCTTTTTCGGGCTTGGGGTCCTTTTCGGAGTTGGGGTTCTGTTTCAGGTTTGGGGTCCTTTTAAGGATTTCGGGTTCTTTTTCGGGCTTGGGGTCCTTTACGGATTTGGGGTTCTGTTTCGGGCTTATGGTCCTTTTTCGGGCTTGGGTCCTTTTTCGGGCTTGGCGTCCTTTTTGGGCTTTGGGTCCTTTATTGAATTTGTCGTCCTTTTTCGGACTTGGGGTGGTTTTTGATTCTTCGGCGTCCTTTAACGGGCTTGGGTTCCTTTTTCGGGCTTGGGGTCCTTTTTCGGGCTTGGTATTTTTTTCGGGCTTGGGGTCCTTTTTCGGGCTTGGGTCCTTTTTCGGGCTTGGCGTTTTTTTGGGCTTTGGGTCCTTTATTGAACTTGTCGTCCTTTTTCGGGCTCGGGGTGCTTTTTCATTCCTGGGGTCCTTTTTCGGGCTTCGTGGTTTTTTTTTCGGGCTTGAGGTCCTTTTTCGGGCTTATGGTCGTTTTCGGGATTGGGGTATTTTTTCAGGCTTGGTATTCTTTATCGGGCTTGGGGTCCTTTTTCGGCCTTGGGTTCCTTTTTCGATCCTTTTTCAGGCTTGGGGTCCTTTTTCTGGATTGGGGTCCTTTTTCTGGCTTGGAGCCCTTATACGTTCTTGGTGTCGTTTTCGGGCTTGGAGTCTTTTTTCGGGCTTGGGATCTTTTTCGGGCTTGGGGTCGTTTTCGGGTTTGAGAACTTTTTCGGGCTTGGGGTCCTTTTTCTGGCTTGGGGTCCTTTTTCTGGCTTGGGGTCCTTTTTCTGGCTTTGGGTCCTTTTTCGGGCTTGGGGTCCATTTTCGGGCTTGGAGTCTTCGAGCTTGGGGTCCTTTTTCGGGCTTGGTGTCCTTTTTCAGGCTTGTGGTCATTTTTGGGCTTGGCATCCTTTTTCGGGCTAGGGTTTTTTTTTCGGGCTTGGGGTCCTTTTTCGGGTTTGTGGTCCTTTTCGGGCTTGGGTTTTTTTTCGGGCTTGAGGTCCTTTTTCGGGCTTATGGTCCTTTTTTTGGGCTTGGGGTCCTTTTTCGGGCTTATGGTCGTTTTCGGGATTGGGGTATTTTTTCAGGCTTGGTATTCTTTATCGGGCTTGGGGTCCTTTTTCGGCCTTGGTTTCCTTTTTCGATCCTTTTTCAGGCTTGGGGTCCTTTTTCTGGATAGGGGTCCTTTTTCTGGCTTGGAGCCCTTATACGTTCTTGGTGTCGTTTTCGGGCTTGGGATCTTTTTCGGGCTTGGGGTCGTTTTCGGGTTTGAGAACTTTTTCGGGCTTGGGGTCCTTTTTCTGGCTTGGGGTCCTTTTTCTGGCTTTGGGTCCTTTTTCGGGCTTGGGGTCCATTTTCGGGCTTGGAGTCTTCGAGCTTGGGGTCCTTTTTCGGGCTTGGTGTCCTTTTTCAGGCTTGTGGCCTTTTTTGGGCTTGTCATCCTTTTTCGGGCTAGGGTTTTTTTTCGGGCTTGGGGTCCTTTTTCGGGTTTGTGGTCCTTTTCGGGCTTGGGTTTTTTTTCGGGCTTGAGGTCCTTTTTCGGGCTTATGGTCCTTTTTTTGGGCTTGGGGTCCTTTTTCGGGCTTGTGGTCCTTTTCGGGCTTGGGGTCCTTTTTCGGGCTTGGGGTCCATTTTCGGGCTTCGGTTACTTTTCGGGCTGGGGATCTATTTTAGGGCTTGGGGTCTTTTTCTGGCTTTGGGTCCTTCTTCGAGCTTGGGGTCCTTTTTCGGGATTGGGGTCTTTTTCGGGTTTGTGGATCGTCTTTCGGGCTTGGGGTCCTTTTTTGGGGTATGGGTCCCTTTTCGGGTTTCGGTTCATTTTCGGGCTTGGGGTTATTTTTCGGGCTTTGGGTCCTTTTTCAGGCTTGTAAGCTTGTGGTCCTTTTTCGGGCTTGTGGTCCTTTCTCGGGCTAGGGGTCTTTTGCGGGCTTGGGGTCCTTTTTCGGGCTTGGGGTCCTTTTTTGGATTTGGGGTGTATTTTGGGGCTTGGGTCCTTTTTAGAATTCGGGGTTCGTTTTCAGGCTTTGAATTTTTTTTCGAGCTTATGGTTCTTTTTGGGCTTGGGCCCTTTTTCGGTTTTGG
The DNA here is from genome assembly GCF_030247195.1 of Topomyia yanbarensis. Classification (NCBI taxonomy): domain Eukaryota; kingdom Metazoa; phylum Arthropoda; class Insecta; order Diptera; family Culicidae; genus Topomyia; species Topomyia yanbarensis. The sequence continues at coordinate 32,815 of NW_026683437.1, read as the reverse complement.
GGTTTTTTGGGCTTGTGGTCTTTCTTTAGGCTTGTCGCCCATTTTCGGGCTTGGGTTGCTTTTCAGGCTTGGGATCCTTTTTCGGGCTTGTGGTCCTTTTTCGGGCTTGGGGTGCTTTTTCTGGCTTGGGGTCCTTATACGTGCTTGGTGTCGTTTTCGGGCTTGTGGTCTTTTTTCGGGCTTGGGATCCTTTTCTGGCTTGGGGTCGTTTTCGGGCTTGAGAACTTTTTCGGGCTTGGGGTCCTTTTTCTGGCTTTGGGTCCTTTTTCGTGCTTGGGGTCCTTTTTCGGGCTTAGTATCCTTTTTTGGGCTTGTGGTCTTTGTCGGGTTTGGGGTACTTTTTCGGGCGTGGGGTCCTTTTTCGGGCTTGGGGTCCTTTTTCGTACCGGGTCCTTTTTCGGGCTTGGCGTCCTCTTTCGGACTTATATCCTTTTTCGGGCTTGGGTCCTTTTTCCGTCTTGGCGTCTTTTTCGGGCTTTGGGTCCTTTATTGAACTTGTTGTCCTTTTTCAGGCTTGGGGTGCTTTTTCATTCTTGGGGTCCTTTTGCGGGCTTGGGGTCCTTTTTCGAGCTTGGGGTCCTTTTTCAGGCTTGGTGTTTTCTTCGGGCTTGGGGTCTTTTTTCGGGCTTGAGGTCCTTTTTCGGGCTTATAGTCGTTTTCTGGATTGGGGTATTTCTTCGGGATTGGTATTCTTTATCGGGTTTGGGGTCTTTTTAAGGGCTTGTGGCCCTTTTTCTTCCTTGGGTTCCTTTTTCGATCCTTTTTCGGGCTTGGAGCCCTTATACGTGCTTGGTGTCGTTTTCGGGCTTGGGGTCTTTTTTCGGGCTTGAGATCTTTTTCGGGCTTGGGGTCGTTTTCGGGCTTGAGAACTTTTTCGGGCTAGGGGTCCTTTTTCTGGCTTTGGGTCCTTTTTCGGGCTTGGGGTCCATTTTCGGGCTTGGGGTCTTCGAGCTTGGGGTCCTTTTTTGGGCTTGGTGTCCTTTTTCAGGCTTGTGGTCTTTTTTGGGCTTGTCGTCCTTTTTCGGGCTAGGGGTCTTTTTTCGGGCTTGGGGTCCCTTTTCGGGTTTGTGGTCCTTTTCGGGCTTGGTGTTTTTTTTTCGGGCTTGAGGTCCTTTTTCGGGCTTATGGTCCTTTTTTGGGCTTGGGGTCCTTTTTCGGGCTTGTGGTCCTTTTCGGGCTTAGGGTCCTTTTTCGGGCTTGGGGTCCATTTTCGGGCTTGGGGTACTTTTCGGGCTTGGGGTCTATTTTAGGACTTGGGGTCTTTTTCGGGCTTGGGGTCCTTCTTCGAGCTTGGGGTACTTTTTCGGGCTTGGGGTCTTTTTCGGGTTTGTCGTCCTTTTTTGGGTTCACGGTCTTTTTTCGGGCTTGGGGTGTTTTTTCGGGCTTGTGATCCTTTTCGGGCTTGTGATCCTTTTCGGGCTTGGGGTCCTTTTTCGGGCTTGGTGTTCTTTTTCGGGTTTGTGGATCGTTTTTCGGGCTTGGGGTCCTTTTTTGGGGTATGGGTCCCTTTTCGGGTTTCGGTTCATTTTCGGGCTTGGGGTCATTTCTCGGGCTTTGGGTCCTTTGTCAGGCTTGTAAGCTTGTGGTCCTTTTTCGGGCTTGTGGTCCTTTTTCGGGCTAGGAGTCTTTTGCGGGCTTGGGGTCCTTTTCGGGCTTGGGGTCCTTTTTTGGATTTGGGGTGCATTTTCGGGCTTGGGATCCTTTTCGGGTTTGGGGTCCTTTTTCTGGCTTGTGGTCTTTTTCGATCTTGTACTCCTTTTTCGGGCTTGAACTCTTTTTTCGGGTTTGTGGATCGTCTTTTTGGCTTGAGGTCCTTTTTTGGGATATGGGTCCTTTTTCGGGCTTGGGTCCTTTTTCGGACTTGGCGTCTTTTTCGGGCTTTTGGTCCTTTATTGAACTTGTGGTCCTTTTTCGGGCTTGGGGTGCTTTTTTATTCTTGGGGTCCTTTTGCGGGGTTGGGGTCCTTTTTTGGGCTTGGGGTCCTTTTTCGGGCTTGGTGTTTTCTTCGGGCTTGGGGTCCTTTTTCGGGCTTGAGGTCCTTTTCCGGGATTATAGTCGTTTTCGGGATGGGGGTATTTCTTCGGGCTTGGTGTTCTTTATCGGGCCTTGGGTCCTTTTGGGGGCTTGTGGTCAGTTTTCGAGCCTGGGGTCCTTTTTTGGTCTTGGGTTCCTTTTTTGGTCTTGGGTTCTTTTTTCGGGCTTGGGGTCCTTTTTCGGGCTTGAGGTCCTTTTTCGGGCTTATTGTCCTTTTTTGAGCATGGGGTCCTTTTTCGGGCTTGGGGTCCTTTTCGGGCTTGATATCCTTTTTTGGGTTCACGGTCTTTTTTCGGGCTTGGGGTGTTTTTTCGGGCTTGTGATCCTTTTCGGGCTTGTGATCCTTTTCGGGCTTGGGGTCCTTTTTCGGGCTTGGTGTTCTTTTTCGGGTTTGTGGGTCGTTTTTCGGGCTTGGGGTCCTTTTTTGGGGTATGGGTCCCTTTTCGGGTCTCGGTTCATTTTCGGGCTTGGGGTCATTTCTCGGGCTAGGGGTCCTTTGTCAGCCTTGTAAGCTTGTGGTCCTTTTTCGGGCTTGTGGTCCTTTTTCGGGCTAGGAGCCTTTTGCGGGCTTGGGGTCCTTTTCGGGCTTGGGGTCCTTTTTTGGATTTGGGGTGCATTTTCGGGCTTGGGGTCCTTTTTAGAATTTGGGATTCGTTTTCAGGCTTTGAATTTTTTTCGAGCTTATGGTTCTTTTTTGGGCTTGGGGCCCTTTTTCGGTTTTGGGGTTTTTTGGGCTTGAGGTCTTTCTTTAGGCTTGTCGCCCATTTTCGGGCTTGGGGTGCAATTCAGGCTTGGGATCCTTTTTTGGGCTTGTGGTCCTTTTTCGAGCTTGGGGTGATTTTTCTGGCTTGGGGCCCTTACACGTGCTTGGTGTCGCTTTCGGGCTTGGGGTCTTTTTTCGGGCTTGGGATCTTTTTCGGGCTTGGGGTCCTTTTGCGGGGTTGGGGTCCTTTTTCGGGCGTGGGGTCCTTTTTCGGGCTTGGGGTCCTTTCTCGTACCGGGTCCTTTTTCGGGCTTGGCGTCCTCTTTCGGACTTATATCCTTTTTCGGGCTTGGGTCCTTTTTCGGGCTTATAGTCGTTTTCGGGATTGGGGTATTTCGGGCTTGGGGTCATTTTTCGGGCATTGGGTCCTTTTTCAGGCTTGTAAGCTTGTGGTCCTTTTTCGGGCTAGTGGTCTTTTGCGGGCTTGGGGTCTTTTTTCGTGCTTGGGGTCCTTTTTTGGATTTGGGGTGCATTTTCGGGCTTGGGGTCCTTTTTAGAATTTGGGGTTCGTTTTCAGGCTTTGAATTTTTCTCGAGCTTATGGTTCTTTTTTGGGCTTGGGGCCCTTTTTCGGTTTTGGGGTTTTTTTGGGCTTGGGGTCTTTCTTTAGGCTTGTCGCCCATTTTCGGGCTTGGGGTGCTTTTCAGGCTTGGGATCCTTTTTCGGGCTTGGGGTGCTTTTCGGGCTTGCGGTCTTTTTCGAGCTTGGGGTTCATTTTCGGGATTGGGGTCCTTCCACTGGCTTGGGGTACGTTTTCGGGCTTAGGGTCCCTTTTCAGGCATGGAGTCCATTTTCAAGCTTGGGGTCCTTTTTCGAGCTTAGGGTCCTTTTTCGAACTTTGGGTCCGTTTTCGGGCTTGGGATCCTTTTCGGGTTTGGGGTCCTTTTTCTGGCTTGTGGTCTTTTTCGAGCTTGTAGTCCTTTTTCGGGCTTGAACTCTTTTTTCGGGTTTGTGGATCGTCATTTTGGCTTGAGGTCCTTTTTTAAGATATGGGTCCTTTTTCGGGCTTGGGTCCTTTTTCGGACTTGGCGTCTTTTTCGGGCTTTTGGTCCTTTATTGAACTTGTGGTCCTTTTTCGGGCTTGGGGTGCTTTTTTATTCTTGGGGTCCTTTTGCGGGCTTGGGGTCCTTTCTTGGGCTTGGGGTCCTTTTTCGGGCTTGGTGTTTTCTTCGGGCTTGGGGTCCTTTTTCGGGCTTGATGTCCTTTTTCGGGATTATAGTCGTTTTCGGGATTGGGGTATTTCTTCGGGCTTGTTCTTTATCGGTCTTGGGGTCCTTTTGGTTGCTTGTGGTCATTTATCGAGCCTGGGGTCCTTTTTTGGTCTTGGGTTCCTGTTTTGGCCTTGGGTTCCTTTTTTGGCCTTGTATTCTTTTTTTGGTCTTGGGTTCCTTTTTCGGGCTTGGGGTCCTTTTTCGAACTTGCGGTCCTTTTTGGTGCTTGGGGTCCTTTTTCGGCTTTGGGGTCCTTTTTCGGGCTTGGGATTTTTTTCGAGCTTAGGGTTCTTTATCGGGCTTGGGGTCCTTCTCGGGCTTGGGGTCCTTTTTTGTGTTAAGAGTCTTCTTCGGGCATGGGGTCCTTTTCGGGCTGGGGGCCCTTTTTCGGGCTTGGGATCCTTTTTCGGGCTTGGGGTCCTTTTGCCGGTTTGGGGTCCTTTTTCGGGCCTAGTATCCTTTTTTGGGCTTGTGGTCTTTGTCGGGTTTGGGGTACTTTTTCGGGCGTGGGGTCCTTTTTCGGGCTTGGGGTCCTTTTTTCGTACCGGGTCCTTTTTCGTACCGCGTCCATTTTCGGGCTTGGCGTCCTCTTTCAAGCTTATATCCTTTTTCGGGCTTGGGTCTTTTTTCGGACTTGGCGTCTTTTTCGGGCTTTGGGTATTTATTGAACTTGTTGTCCTTTTTCGGGCTTGGGGTGCTTTTTCATTCTTGGGGTCCTTTTGCGGTCTTGGGGTCCTTTTTCGAGCTTGGGGTCCTTTTTCGGGCTTGGTATTTTTTTCGGGCTTGGGGTCCTTTTTCGGGCTTGAGGTCCTTTTTCGGGCTTATAGTCGTTTTCGGGATTGGGGTATTTTCTCGGACTTGGTATTCTTTATCGGGCTTGGGGTCCTTTTTCGGGCTTGGGGTCCTTTTTTGGCCTTGGGTTGCTTTTTCGGGCTTGGGGTCCTTTTGCGGGGTTGGGATCCTTTTTCGGGCCTGGGGTCCTTTTTTGGTCTTGGGTTCCTTTTTTGGCCTCGGGTTCCTTTTTTGGCCTTGGGTTCCTTTTTTGGTCTTGGGTTCCTTTTTCGGGCTTGAGGTCCTTTTTCGGGCTTATGGTCCTTTTTTGAGTTTGGGGTCCTTTTTCGGGCTTGATGTCCTTTTTTGGGCAAAGGGTTCTTTTCGGGCTTGGAATGTTTTCCGGTCTTGGGGTATTTTTTCGCGCTTGGTGTTCTTTTTCGGGCTTGGGGTCCGTTTTCGGGCTTGGGGTCCTTTATCGGGCTTGGGGTGCTTTTCGGGCTTGGATTCCTTTTTCGGGCTTGGAGTCCTTTTTCGGGCTTGGGGTCCTTTTCGGATTTGGGGTTCTGTTTCAGGTTTGGGGTCCTTTTAAGGATTTCGGGTTCTTTTTCGGGCTTGGGGTCCTTTACGGATTTGGGGTTCTGTTTCGGGCTTATGGTCCTTTTTCGGGCTTGGTTCCTTTTTCGGGCTTGGGTCCTTCTTCGGGCTTGGCGTCCTTTTTGGGCTTTGGGTCCTTTATTGAATTTGTCGTCCTTTTTCGGACTTGGGGTGGTTTTTGATTCTTCGGCGTCCTTTAACGGGCTTGGGTTCCTTTTTCGGGCTTGGAGTGCTTTTTCGGGCTTGGTATTTTTTTCGGGCTTGGGGTCCTTTTTCGGGCTTGGGTCCTTTTTCGGGCTTGGCGTTTTTTTGGGCTTTGGGTCCTTTATTGAACTTGTCGTCCTTTTTCGGGCTCGGGGTGCTTTTTCATTCCTGGGGTCCTTTTTCGGGCTTCGTGGTTTTTTTTCGGGCTTGAGGTCCTTTTTCGGGCTTATGGTCGTTTTCGGGATTGGGGTATTTTTTCAGGCTTGGTATTCTTTATCGGGCTTGGGGTCCTTTTTCGGCCTTGGGTTCCTTTTTCGATCCTTTTTCAGGCTTGGGGTCCTTTTTCTGGATTGGGGTCCTTTTTCTGGCTTGGAGCCCTTATACGTTCTTGGTGTCGTTTTCGGGCTTGGAGTCTTTTTTCGGGCTTGGGATCTTTTTCGGGCTTGGGGTCGTTTTCGGGTTTGAGAACTTTTTCGGGCTTGGGGTCCTTTTTCTGGCTTGGGGTCCTTTTTCTGGCTTGGGGTCCTTTTTCTGGCTTTGGGTCCTTTTTCGGGCTTGGGGTCCATTTTCGGGCTTGGAGTCTTCGAGCTTGGGGTCCTTTTTCGGGCTTGGTGTCCTTTTTCAGGCTTGTGGTCTTTTTTGGGCTTGTCATCCTTTTTCGGGCTAGGGTTTTTTTTCGGGCTTGGGGTCCTTTTTCGGGTTTGTAGTCCTTTTCGGGCTTGGGTTTTTTTTCGGGCTTGAGGTTCTTTTTCGGGCTTATGGTCCTTTTTTTGGGCTTGGGGTCCTTTTTCGGGCTTGTGGTCCTTTTCGGGCTTGGGGTCCTTTTTCGGGCTTGGGGTCCATTTTCGGGCTTCGGTTACTTTTCGGGCTGGGGATCTATTTTAGGGCTTGGGGTCTTTTTCTGGCTTTGGGTCCTTCTTCGAGCTTGGGGTCCTTTTTCGGGATTGGGGTCTTTTTCGGGTTTGTGGATCGTCTTTCGGGCTTGGGGTCCTTTTTTGGGGTATGGGTCCCTTTTCGGGTTTCGGTTCATTTTCGGGCTTGGGGTTATTTTTCGGGCTTTGGGTCCTTTTTCAGGCTGGTAAGCTTGTGGTCCTTTTTCGGGCTTGTGGTCCTTTCTCGGGCTAGGGGTCTTTTGCGGGCTTGGGGTCCTTTTTCGGGCTTGGGGTCCTTTTTTGGATTTGGGGTGTATTTTCGGGCTTGGGTCCTTTTTAGAATTTGGGGTTCGTTTTCAGGCTTTGAATTTTTTTTCGAGCTTATGGTTCTTTTTGGGCTTGGGCCCTTTTTCGGTTTTGGGGTTTTTTTGGGCTTGTGGTCTTTCTTTAGGCTTGTCGCCCATTTTCGGGCTTGGGTTGCTTTTCAGGCTTGGGATCCTTTTTCGGGCTTGTGGTCCTTTTTCGGGCTTGGGGTGCTTTTTCTGGCTTGGGGTCCTTATACGTGCTTGGTGTCGTTTTCGGGCTTGTGGTCTTTTTTCGGGCTTGGGATCCTTTTCTGGCTTGGGGTCGTTTTCGGGCTTGAGAACTTTTTCGGGCTTGGGGTCCTTTTTCTGGCTTTGGGTCCTTTTTCGTGCTTGGGGTCCTTTTTCGGGCTTAGTATCCTTTTTTGGGCTTGTGGTCTTTGTCGGGTTTGGGGTACTTTTTCGGGCGTGGGGTCCTTTTTCGGGCTTGGGGTCCTTTTTCGTACCGGGTCCTTTTTCGGGCTTGGCGTCCTCTTTCGAACTTATATCCTTTTTCGGGCTTGGGTCCTTTTTCCGCCTTGGCGTCTTTTTCAGGCTTTGGGTCCTTTATTGAACTTGTGGTCCTTTTTCAGGCTTGGGGTGCTTTTTCATTCTTGGGGTCCTTTTGCGGGCTTGGGGTCCTTTTTCGAGCTTGGGGTCCTTTTTCAGGCTTGGTGTTTTCTTCGGGCTTGGGGTCCTTTTTCGGGCTTGAGGTCCTTTTTCGGGCTTATAGTCGTTTTCGGGATTGGGGTATTTCTTCGGGATTGGTATTCTTTATCGGGTTTGGGGTCTTTTTAAGGGCTTGTGGTCCTTTTTCGGCCTTGGGTTCCTTTTTCGATCCTTTTTCGGGCTTGGAGCCCTTATACGTGCTTGGTGTCGTTTTCGGGCTTGGGGTCTTTTTTCGGGCTTGGGATCTTTTTCGGGCTTGGGGTCGTTTTCGGGCTTGAGAACTTTTTCGGGCTAGGGGTCCTTTTTCTGGCTTTGGGTCCTTTTTCGGGCTTGGGGTCCATTTTCGGGCTTGGGGTCTTCGAGCTTGGGGTCCTTTTTTGGGCTTGGTGTCCTTTTTCAGGCTTGTGGTCTTTTTTGGGCTTGTCGTCCTTTTTCGGGCTAGGGGTCTTTTTTCGGGCTTGGGGTCCTTTTTCGGGTTTGTGGTCCTTTTCGGGCTTGGTGTTTTTTTTTCGGGCTTGAGGTCCTTTTTCGGGCTTATGGTCCTTTTTTGGGCTTGGGGTCCTTTTTCGGGCTTGTGGTTCTTTTCGGGCTTAGGGTCCTTTTTCGGGCTTGGGGTCCATTTTCGGGATTGGGGTACTTTTCGGGCTTGGGGTCTCTTTTAGGGCTTGGGGTCTTTTTCGGGCTTGGGGTCCTTCTTCGAGCTTGGCGTACTTTTTCGGCCTTGGGGTCTTTTTCGGGTTTGTTGTCCTTTTTTGGGTTCACGGTCTTTTTTCGGGCTTGGGGTGTTTTTTCGGGCTTGTGATCCTTTTCGGGCTTGTGATCCTTTTCGGGCTTGGGGTCCTTTTTCGGGCTTGGGGTCTTTTTCGGGTTTGTGGATCGTTTTTCGGGCTTGGGGTCCTTTTTTGGGGTATGGGTCCCTTTTCGGGTTTCGGTTCATTTTCGGGCTGGGGTCATTTCTCGGGCTTTGGGTCCTTTGTCAGGCTTGTAAGCTTGTGGTCCTTTTTCGGGCTTGTGGTCCTTTTTCGGGCTAGGAGTCTTTTGCGGGCTTGGGGTCCTTTTCGGGCTTGGGGTCCTTTTTTGGATTTGGGGTGCATTTTCGGGCTTGGGATCCTTTTCGGGTTTGGGGTCCTTTTTCTGGTTTGTGGTCTTTTTCGATCTTGTACTCCTTTTTCGGGCTTGAACTCTTTTTTCGGGTTTGTGGATCGTCTTTTTGGCTTGAGGTCCTTTTTTGGGATATGGGTCCTTTTTCGGGCTTGGGTCCTTTTTCGGACTTGGCGTCTTTTTCGGGCTTTTGGTCCTTTATTGAACTTGTGGTCCTTTTTCGGGCTTGGGGTGCTTTTTTATTCTTGGGGTCCTTTTGCGGGGTTGGGGTCCTTTTTTGGGCTTGGGGTCCTTTTTCGGGCTTGGTGTTTTCTTCGGGCTTGGGGTCCTTTTTCGGGCTTGAGGTCCTTTTCCGGGATTATAGTCGTTTTCGGGATGGGGGTATTTCTTCGGGCTTGGTGTTCTTTATCGGGCCTTGGGTCCTTTTGGGGGCTTGTGGTCAGTTTTTGAGCCTGGGGTCCTTTTTTGGTCTTGGGTTCCTTTTTTGGTCTTGGGTTCTTTTTTCGGGCTTGGGGTCCTTTTTCGGGCTTGGGGTCCTTTTTCGGGCTTGAGGTCCTTTTTCGGGCTTATTGTCCTTTTTTGAGCATGGGGTCCTTTTTCGGGCTTGGGGTCCTTTTCGGGCTTGATATCCTTTTTTGGGTTCACGGTCTTTTTTCGGGCTTGGGGTGTTTTTTCGGGCTTGTGATCCTTTTCGGGCTTGTGATCCTTTTCGGGCTTGGGGTCCTTTTTCGGGCTTGGTGTTCTTTTTCGGGTTTGTGGGTCGTTTTTCGGGCTTGGGGTCCTTTTTTGGGGTATGGGTCCCTTTTCGGGTTTCGGTTCATTTTCGGGCTTGGGGTCATTTCTCGGGCTAGGGGTCCTTTGTCAGGCTTGTAAGCTTGTGGTCCTTTTTCGGGCTTGTGGTCCTTTTTCGGGCTAGGAGCCTTTTGCGGGCTTGGGGTCCTTTTCGGGCTTGGGTCCTTTTTTGGATTTGGGGTGCATTTTCGGGCTTGGGTCCTTTTTAGAATTTGGGATTCGTTTTCAGGCTTTGAATTTTTTTCGAGCTTATGGTTCTTTTTTGGGCTTGAGGGCCCTTTTTCGGTTTTGGGGTTTTTTGGGCTTGAGGTCTTTCTTTAGGCTTGTCGCCCATTTTCGGGCTTGGGGTGCAATTCAGGCTTGGGATCCTTTTTTGGGCTTGTGGTCCTTTTTCGAGCTTGGGGTGATTTTTCTGGCTTGGGGCCCTTACACGTGCTTGGTGTCGCTTTCGGGCTTGGGGTCTTTTTTCGGGCTTGGGATCTTTTTCGGGCTTGGGGTCCTTTTGCGGGTTTGGGGTCCTTTTTCGGGCTTAGTATCCTTTTTTGGGCTTGTGGTCTTTGTCGGGTTTGGGGTACTTTTTCGGGCGTGGGGTCCTTTTTCGGGCTTGGGGTCCTTTCTCGTACCGGGTCCTTTTTCGGGCTTGGCGTCCTCTTTCGGACTTATATCCTTTTTCGGGCTTGGGTCCTTTTTCGGACTTGGCGTCTTTTTCGGGCTTTTGGTCCTTTATTGAACTTGTGGTCCTTTTTCGGGCTTGGGGTGCTTTTTCATTCTTGGGGTCCTTTTGCGGGCTTGGGGTCCTTTTTCGGGCTTGGGGTCCTTTTTCGGGCTTGGTGTTTTCTTCGGGCTTGGGGTCCTTTTTCGGGCTTGAGGTCCTTTTTCGGGCTTATAGTCGTTTTCGGGATTGGGATATTTCGGGCTTGGGGTCATTTTTCGGGCATTGGGTCCTTTTTCAGGCTTGTAAGCTTGTGGTCCTTCTTCGGGCTAGTGGTCTTTTGCGGGCTTGGGGTCTTTTTTCGTGCTTGGGGTCCTTTTTTGGATTTGGGGTGCATTTTCGGGCTTGGGGTCCTTTTTAGAATTTGGGGTTCGTTTTCAGGTTTTGAATTTTTCTCGAGCTTATGGTTCTTTTTTGGGCTTGGGGCCCTTTTTCGGTTTTGGGGTTTTTTTTGGGCTTGGGGTCTTTCTTTAGGCTTGTCGCCCATTTTCGGGCTTGGGGTGCTTTTCAGGCTTGGGATCCTTTTTCGGGCTTGTGGTCCTTTTTCGGGCTTGGGGTGCTTTTCGGGCTTGCGGTCTTTTTCGAGCTTGGGGTTCATTTTCGGGATAGGGGTCCTTCCACTGGCTTGGGGTACTTTTCGGGCTTAGGGTCCCTTTTCAGGCATGGAGTCCATTTTCAAGCTTGGGGTCCTTTTTCGAGCTTAGGGTCCTTTTTCGAACTTTGGGTCCGTTTTCGGGCTTGGGATCCTTTTCGGGTTTGGGGTCCTTTTTCTGGCTTGTGGTCTTTTTCGAGCTTGTAGTCCTTTTTCGGGCTTGAACTCTTTTTTCGGGTTTGTGGATCGTCTTTTTGGCTTGAGGTCCTTTTTTGGGATATGGGTCCTTTTTCGGGCTTGGGTCCTTTTTCGGACTTGGCGTCTTTTTCGGGCTTTTGGTCCTTTATTGAACTTGTGGTCCTTTTTCGGGCTTGGGGTGCTTTTTTATTCTTGGGGTCCTTTTGCAGGGTTGGGGTCCTTTTTTGGGCTTGGGGTCCTTTTTCGGGCTTGGTGTTTTCTTTGGGCTTGGGGTCCTTTTTCGGGCTTGAGGTCCTTTTCCGGGATTATAGTCGTTTTCGGGATGGGGGTATTTCTTCGGGCTTGGTGTTCTTTATCGGGCTTGTGGTCCTTTTGGGGGCTTGTGGTCAGTTTTCGAGCCCGGGTTCCTTTTTTGGTCTTGGGTTCCTTTTTTGGTCTTGGGTTCCTTTTTCGGGCTTGGGGTCCTTTTTCGGGCTTGGGGTCCTTTTTCGGGCTTGAGGTCCTTTTTCGGGCTCATTGTCCTTTTTTGAGCTTGGGGTCCTTTTTCGGGCTTGGGGTCCTTTTCGGGCTTGATATCCTTTTTTGGGCTAGGGGTCCTTTTTCGGGCTTGGGATGTTTTTCCGGTCTTGGGGTATTTTTCGCGCTTGGTGTTCTTTTTCGGGCTTGGTGTCCTTTTTCGGGCTTGGGGTCCTTTTCGGATTTGGGGTTCTGTTTCGGGCGTGGGGTCCTTTTAAGAATTTCGGGTTCTTTTTCGGGCATGGGGTCCTTTACGGATCTGTGGTTCTGTTTCGGGCTTGGGGTCCTTTTTCTGGCTTTGGGTCCTTTTTCGGGCTTGGGGTCCATTTTCGGGCTTGGGGTCTTCGAGCTTGGGGTCCTTTTTCGGGCTAGGTGTCCTTTTTCAGGCTTGTGGTCTTTTTTGGGCTTGTCGTCCTTTTTCGGGCTAGGGGTCTTTTTTCGGGCTTGGGGTCCTTTTTCGGGTTTGTGGTCCTTTTCGGGCTTGGGGTTTTTTTTCGGGCTTGAGGTCCTTTTCGGGCTTATGGTCCTTTTTTGGGCTTGGGGTCCTTTTTCGTGCTTGTGGTCCTTTTCGGGCTTGGGGTCCTTTTTCGGGCTTGGGGTCCATTTTCGGGCTTGGGGTACTTTTCGGGCTGGGGGTCTATTTTAGGGCTTGGGGTCTTTTTCGGGCTTGGGGTGCTTCTTCGAGCTTGGGGTCCTTTTTCGGGCTTGGGGTCTTTTTCGGTTTTGTCGTCCTTTTTTGGGCTCACGGTCTTTTTTCGGGCTTGGGGTCTTTTTTCGGGCTTGTGATCCTTTTCGGGCTTGTGATCCTTTTCGGGCTTGGGGTCCTTTTTCGGGCTTGGGGTCCTTTTTCGGGCTTGGGGTCTTTTTCGGGGTGTGGATCGTCTTTCGGGCTTGGGGTCCTTTTTTGGGGTATGGGTCCCTTTTCAGGTTTCGGTTCATTTTCGGGCTTGGGGTCATTTTTCGGGCTTTGGGTCCTTTTTCAGGCTTGTAAGCTTGTGGTCCTTTTTCGGGCTTGCGGTCCTTTTTCGGGCTAGGGGTCTTTTTTCGTGCTTGGGGTCCTTTTTTGGATTTGGGGTGCATTTTCGGGCTTGGGGTCTTTCTTTAGGCTTGTCGCCCATTTTCGGGCTTGGGGTGCTTTTCAGGCTTGGGATCCTTTTTCGGGCTTGTGGTCCTTTTTCGGGCTTGGGGTGCTTTTCGGGCTTGCGGTCTTTTTCGAGCTTGGATTCATTTTCGGGGTTGGGGTCCTTCCACTGGCTTGGGGTACTTTTTCGGGCTTAGGGTCCCTTTTCAGGCATGGGGTCCATTTTCAAGCTTGGGGTCCTTTTTCGAGCTTAGGGTCCTTTTTCGAGCTTTGGGTCCGTTTTCGGGCTTGGGATCCTTTTCGGGTTTGGGGTCCTTTTTCTGGCTTGTGGTCTTTTTCGAGCTTGTAGTCCTTTTTCGGGCTTGAAGTCCTTTTTCGGGTTTGTGGATCGTCTTTCTGGCTTGAGGTCCTTTTTTGGGATATGGGTCCTTTTTCGGGCATTGGGTTATTTTACGGGCTTGGGGTCCTTTTTCAGGCTTGTGGTCTTTTTCGAGCTTGAAGTCCTTTTTCGGGCTTGGGGTCCTTTTTCGGGTTTGTGGATCGTCTTTCTGGCTGGAGGTCCTTTTTTGGGGTATGGGTCCTTTTTCGGGCTTTTGCTCCTTTTTCGGGCTTGGGGTCCTTTTTCGGGCTTGGTGTCTTTTTTCAGGCTTATAATTTTGTGGTCGTTTTTCGGGCTTGTAGTCCTTTTTCAGGCTAGGAGTCTTTTTCTGGCTTAGGGTATTTTTTTCGGGCTTGTGGTCCTTTTTCGGGCTTGGAGTCCTTTTTCGGATTTGGAGTCCTTTTTCGGGGTTGGAGTCCTTTTTAGAATTTGGGGTTCTTTTTCGGGCTTAGGGTCCTTTTCGGATTTGGGTTTCTGTTTGAGGCTTAGGGTCCTTTCTCGGGCTTGGGGTCCTTTTCCGAGCTTGAGGTCCTTTTCCGGGCTTGGGGTCCTTCTTTAGGCTTGTCGCCCATTTTCGGGCTTGGGGTGCTTTTTCAGGCTTGGGGTACTTTTTCGGGCTTGGGGTAGTTTTTCGGGTTTGGGGTGCTTTTCGGGCTTGGAGTCCTTTTTCGGGCGTGGAGTCATTTTTCGGGCTAGGGGTCTTTTGCAGGCTTGGGGTCCTTTTTCGGGCTGGGGTCCTTTTCGGATTTGGGGTTCTGTTTCGTGCTTGGGGTCCTTTTTAGAATTTGGGGTTCTGTTTCGTGCTTGGGGTCCTTTTTAGAATTTGGGGTTCTTTTTCGGGCTTGGGGTCCTTTTCGGATTTGGGTTTCTGTTTCAGGCTTTGGGTCCTTTTTCGGGCTTGGGGTCCTTTTTCGGCTTTGGGTCCTTTTTCGGGCTTGTGGTCCTTTTTCGGGCTTGGGGTCCTTTTTCACACTTGTGGTCTTTTTCGGGCTGGAGTTTTTTTTCGGGCTTGGGGTCCTTGCTCGGGCTTGATGTATTTTTTCGGGCTTGGGGTCCTTTTTCGAATTTGGGGTCCTTTTTGGGCTTTAGGTCCTTTTTCGAATTTGGTGTCCTTTTTCGGGCTTGGGATGTTTTTCGAGCTTAGGGTTCTTTATCGGGCTTGGGGTCCTTCTAGGGCTTGGGGTCCTTCTTTGTGTTAGGGGTCTTTTTCTGGCATGGGGTCCTTTTCGGGCTGGGGGCCCTTTTTCGGGCTTGGGATCCTTTTTCGGGCTTAGTATCCTTTTTTGGGCTTGTGGTCTTTGTCGGGTTTGGGGTACTTTTTCGGGCGTGGGGTCCTTTTTCGGGGTTGGGGTCCTTTTTTCGTACCGGGTCCTTTTTCGTACCGCGTCCTTTTTCGGGCTTGGCGTCCTCTTTCAAGCTTATATCCTTTTTCGGGCTTGGGTCTTTTTTCGGACTTGGCGTCTTTTTCGGGCTTTGGGTATTTATTGAACTTGTTGTCCTTTTTCGGGCTTGGGGTGCTTTTTCATTCTTGGGGTCCTTTTGCGGTCTTGGGGTCCTTTTTCGGGCTTGGGGTCCTTTTTCGGGCTTGGTGTTTTTTCGGGCTTGGGGTCCTTTTTCGGGCTTGAGGTCCTTTTTCGGGCTTATAGTCGTTTTCGGGATTGGGGTATTTTCTCGGGCTTGGTATTCTTTATCGGGCTTGGGGTCCTTTTTCGGGCTTGGGGTCCTTTTTTGGCCTTGGGTTGCTTTTTCAGGCTTGGGGTCCTTTTGCGGGGTTGGGGTCCTTTTTCGGGCCTGGGGTCCTTTTTTGGTCTTGGGTTCCTTTTTTGGCCTCGGGTTCCTTTTTTGGCCTTGATTTCATTTTTTGGTCTTGGGTTCCTTTTTCGGGCTTGGGGTCCTTTTTCGGGCTGGGGGTCCTTTTTCGGGCTTGAGGTCCTTTTTCGGGCTTATGGTCCTTTTTTGAGCTTGGGGTCCTTTTTAGGGCTTGGGGTCCTTTTCGGGCTTGATGTCCTTTTTTGGGCAAAGGGTCCGGGCTTTGATTGTTTTCCGGTCTTGGGGTATTTTTTCGCGCTTGGTGTTCTTTTTCGGGCTTGGGGTCCTTTTTCGATCTTGGGGTCCTTTATCGGGCTTGGGGTGCTTTTCGGGCTTGGAGTCCTTTTTCGGACTTGGGGTCCTTTTCGGATTTGGGGTTCTGTTTCGGGCTTGGGGTCCTTTTAAGAATTTCGGGTTCTTTTTCGGGCTTGGGATCTTTTACGGATTTGGGGTTCTGTTTCGGGCTTATGGTCCTTTTTCGGGCTTGGGTCCTTTTTCGGGCTTGGGTCCTTCTTCGGGCTTGGCGTCTTTTTTGGGCTTTGGGTCCTTTATTGAATTTGTCGTCCTTTTTCGGACTTGGGGTGGTTTTTGATTCTTGGGCGTCTTTTTACGGGCTTGGGTTCCTTTTTCGGGCTTGGGGTCCTTTTTCGGGCTTGGTATTTTTTTCGGGCTTTGGGTCCTTCTTCGGGCTTGGGTCCTTTTTCGGGCTTGGCGTTTTTTTGGGCTTTGGGTCCTTTATTGAACTTGTCGTCCTTTTTCGGGCTCGGGGTGCTTTTTCATTCCTGGGGTCCTTTTTCGGGCTTGGTGGTTTTTTTTCGGGCTTGAGGTCCTTTTTCGGGCTTATGGTCGTTTTCGGGATTGGGGTATTTTTTCAGGCTTGGTATTCTTTATCGGGCTTGGGGTCCTTTTTCGGCCTTGGGTTCCTTTTTCGATCCTTTTTCAGGCTTGGGGTCCTTTTTCTGGATTGGGGTCCTTTTTCTGGGTTGGAGCCCTTATACGTTCTTGGTGTCGTTTTCGGGCTTGGAGTCTTTTTTCGGGCTTGGGATCTTTTTCGGGCTTGGGGTCGTTTTCGGGTTTGAGAACTTTTTCGGGCTTGGGGTCCTTTTTCTCGCTTGGGGTCCTTTTTCTGGCTTTGGGTCCTTTTTCGGGCTTGGGGTCCATTTTCGGGCTTGGGGTGAAGACCCTCGAAGGAGCTTGGGGTCCTTTTTCGGGCTTGGTGTCCTTTTTCAGGCTTGTGGTCTTTTTTGGGCTTGTCATCCTTTTTCGGGCTAGGGGTCTTTTTTCGGGCTTGGGGTCCTTTTTCGGGTTTGTGGTCCTTTTTGGGCTTGGGTTTTGTTTCGGGCTTGCGGTCCTTTTTCGGGCTTATGGTCCTTTTTTGGGCTTGGGGTCCTTTTTCGTGCTTGTGGTCCTTTTCGGGCTTGGGGTCCTTTTTCGGGCTTGGGGTCCATTTTCGGGCTTGGGGTACTTTTCGGGCTGGGGATCTATTTTAGGGCTTGGGGTCTTTTTCTGGCTTTGGGTCTTCTTCGAGCTTGGGGTCCTTTTTCGGGCTTGGGGTCTTTTTCGGGTTTGTCGTCCTTTTTTGGGCTCACGGTCTTTTTTCGGGCTTGGGGTGTTTTTGCGAGCTTGTGATCCTTTTGGGGCTTGTGATCCTTTTCGGGCTTGGGGTCCTTTTTCGGGCTTGGGGTCTTTTTCGGGTTTGTGGATCGTCTTTCGGGCTTGGGGTCCTTTTTTGGGGTATGGGTCCCTTTTCGGGTTTCGATTCATTTTCGGGCTTGGGGTTATTTTTCGGGCTTTGGGTCCTTTTTCAGGCTTGTAAGCTTGTGGTCCTTTTTCGGGCTTGTGGTCCTTTCTCGGGCTAGGGGTCTTTTGCGGGCTTGGGGTCCTTTTTCGGGCTTGGGGTCCTTTTTTGGATTTGGGGTGTATTTTCGGGCTTGGGGTCCTTTTTAGAATTTGGGATTCGTTTTCAGGCTTTGAATTTTTTTCGAGCTTATGGTTCTTTTTTGGGCTTGGGGCCCTTTTTCGGTTTTGGGGTTTTTTTTGGGCTTGAGGTCGTTCTTTAGGCTTGTCGCCCATTTTCGGGCTTGGGGTGCAATTCAGGCTTGGGATCCTTTTTTGGGCTTGGGGTGCTTTTTCTGGATTGGGGCCCTTACACGTGCTTGGTGTCGCTTTCAGGCTTGGGGTCTTTTTTCGGGCTTGGGATCTTTTTCGGGCTTGGGGTCGTTTTTGGGCTTGAGAACTTGTTCGGGCTTGGGGTCCTTTTTCTGGCTTTGGGTCCTTTTTCGTGCTTGGGGTCCTTTTGCGTGTTTGGGGTCCTTTTTCGGGCTTAGTATTCTTTTTTGGGCTTGTGGTCTTTGTCGGGTTTGGGGTACTTTTTCGGGCGTGGGGTCCTTTTTCGGGCTTGGGGTCCTTTCTCGTACCGGGTCCTTTTTCGGGCTTGGCGTCCTCTTTCGGACTTATATCCTTTTTCGGGCTTGGGTCCTTTTTCGGACTTGGCGTCTTTTTCGGGCTTTTGGTCCTTTATTGAACTTGTGGTCCTTTTTCGGGCTTGGGGTCCTATTTCGGGCTTGGGGTCCTTTTTCGGGCTTGGTGTTTTCTTCGGGCTTGGGGTCGTTTTTCGGGCTTGAGGTCCTTTTTCGGGCTTATAGTCGTTTTCGGGATTGGGGTCATTTCGGGCTTGGGGTCATTTTTCGGGCATTGGGTCCTTTTTCAGGCTTGTAAGCTTGTGGTCCTTTTTCGGGCTAGTGGTCTTTTGCGGGCTTGGGGTCTTTTTTCGTGCTTGGGGTCCTTTTTTGGATTTGGGGTGCATTTTCGGGCTTGGGGTCCTTTTTAGAATTTGGGGTTCGTTTTCAGGCTTTGAATTTTTTTCGAGCTTATGGTTCTTTTTTGGGCTTGGGGCCCTTTTTCGGTTTTGGGGTTTTTTTGGGCTTGGGGTCTTTCTTTAGGCTTGTCGCCCATTTTCGGGCTTGGGGTGCTTTTCAGGCTTGGGATCCTTTTTCGGGCTTGTGGTCCTTTTTCGGGCTTGGGGTGCTTTTCGGGCTTGCGGTCTTTTTCGAGCTTGGGGTTCATTTTCGGGATTGGGGTCCTTCCACTGGCTTGGGGTACGTTTTCGGGCTTAGGGTCCCTTTTCAGGCATGGAGTCCATTTTCAAGCTTGGGGTCCTTTTTCGAGCTTAGGGTCCTTTTTCGAACTTTGGGTCCGTTTTCGGGCTTGGGATCCTTTTCGGGTTTGGGGTCCTTTTTCTGGCTTGTGGTCTTTTTCGAGCTTGTAGTCCTTTTTCGGGCTTGAACTCTTTTTTCGGGTTTGTGGATCGTCTTTTTGGCTTGAGGTCCTTTTTTGGGATATGGGTCCTTTTTCGGGCTTGGGTCCTTTTTCGGACTTGGCGTCTTTTTCGGGCTTTTGGTCCTTTATTGAACTTGTGGTCCTTTTTCGGGCTTGGGGTGCTTTTTTATTCTTGGGGTCCTTTTGCGGGCTTGGGGTCCTTTTTTGGGCTTGGGGTCCTTTTTCGGGCTTGGTGTTTTCTTCGGGCTTGGGGTCCTTTTTCGGGCTTGATGTCCTTTTTCGGGATTATAGTCGTTTTCGGGATTGGGGTATTTCTTCGGGCTTGTTCTTTATCGGTCTTGGGGTCCTTTTGGTTGCTTGTGGTCATTTATCGAGCCTGGGGTCCTTTTTTGGTCTTGGGTTCCTGTTTTGGCCTTGGGTTCCTTTTTTGGCCTTGTGTTCTTTTTTTGGTCTTGGGTTCCTTTTTCGGGCTTGGGGTCCTTTTTCGGGCTTGGGGTCCTTTTTCGGTCTTGAGGTCCTTTTTCGGGCTTATTGTCCTTCTTTGAGCTTGGGGTCCTTTTTCGGGCTTGGGGTCCTTTTCGGGCTTGATATCCTTTTTTGGGCTAGGGGTCCTTTTTCGGGCTTGGGATGTTTTTCCGGTCTTGGGGTATTTTTCGCGCTTGGTGTTCTTTTTCGGGCTTGGGGTCCTTTTTCGGGCTTGGGGTCTTTTATCGGGCTTGGGGTGCTTTTCGGGCTTGGAGTCCTTTTTCGGGCTTGGTGTCCTTTTTCGGGCTTGGGGTCCTTTTCGGATTTGGGGTTCTGTTTCGGGCTTGGGGTCCTTTTAAGAATTTCGGGTTCTTTTTCGGGCTTGGGGTCCTTTACGGATTTGTGGTTCTGTTTCGGGCTTGGGGTCCTTTTTCTGGCTTTGGGTCCTTTTTCGGGATTGGGGTCCATTTTCGGGCTTGGGGTCTTCGAACTTGGGGTCCTTTTTCGGGCTAGGTGTCCTTTTTCAGACTTGTGGTCTTTTTTGGGCTTGTCGTCCTTTTTCGAGCTAGGGGTCTTTTTTCGGGCTTGGGGTCCTTTTTCGGGTTTGTGGTCCTTTTCGGGCTTGGGGTTTTTTTTTCGGGCTTGAGGTCCTTTTTCGGGCTTATGGTCCTTTTTTGGGCTTGGGGTCCTTTTTCGGGCTTGTGGTCCTTTTCGGGCTTGGGGTCCTTTTTCGGGCTTGGGGTCCATTTTCGGGCTTGGGGTACTTTTTGGCTGGGGGTCTATTTTAGGGGTTGGGGTCTTTTTCGAGCTTGGGGTCCTTTTTCGGGCTTGGGGTCTTTTTCGGTTTTGTCGTCCTTTTTTGGGCTCACGGTCTTTTTTCGGGCTTGGGGTGTTTTTTCGGGCTTGTGATCCTTTTCGGGCTTGTGATCCTTTTCGGGCTTGGGGTTGTTTTTCGGGCTTGGGGTCTTTTTCGGGTTTGTTGATCGTCTTTCAGGCTTGGGGTCCTTTTTTGGGGTATGGGTCCCTTTTCGGGTTTCGGTTCATTTTCGAGCTTGGGGTCCTTTTTCGGGCTTTGGGTCCTTTTTCAGGCTTGTAAGCTTGTGGTCCTTTTTCGGGCTTGCGGTCCTTTTTCGGGCTAGGGGTCTTTTGCGGGCTTGGGGTCTTTTTTCGTGCTTGGGGTCCTTTTTTGTATTTGGGGTGCATTTTCGGGCTTGGGGTCTTTCTTTAGGCTTGTCACCCATTTTCGGGCTTGGGGTGCTTTTCAGGCTTGGGATCCTTTTTCGGGCTTGTGGTCCTTTTTCGGGCTTGGGGTGCTTTTCGGGCTTGCGGTCTTTTTCGAGCTTGGGGTTCATTTTCGGGGTTGGGGTCCTTCCACTGGCTTGGGGTACTTTTTCGGGCTTAGGGTCCCTTTTCAGGCATGGAGTCCATTTTCAAGCTTGGGGTCCTTTTTCGTGCTTAGGGTCCTTTTTCGAGCTTTGGGTCCGTTTTCGGGCTTGGGATCCTTTTCGGGCTTGGGGTCCTTTTTCTGGCTTGTGGTCTTTTTCGAGCTTGTAGTCCTTTTTCGGGCTTGAAGTCCTTTTTCGGGTTTCTGGATCGTCTTTCTGGCTTGAGGTCCTTTTTTGGGATATGGGTCCTTTTTCGGGCATTGGGTTATTTTACGAGCTTGGGTCCTTTTTCGGGCTTGGTGTCTTTTTTCAGGCTTGTAATTTTGTGGTCCTTTTTCGGGCTAGGGGTCTTTTTCTGGCTTGGGGTCTTTTTTCGGGCTTGTGGTCCTTTTTCGGGCTTGGGGTCCTTTTTCGGATTTGGAGTCCTTTTTAGGGCTTGGGGTCCTTTTTAGAATTTGGGGTTCTTTTTTGGGCTTGGGGTCCTTTTCGGATTTGGGTTTCTGTTTCAGGGTTAGGGTCCTTTTTCGGGCTCGGGGTCCTTTTTTTTGGGGTCCTATTTTTGGCTTCAGGTCCATTTCGGGCTTGGGCTCTTTCTTTAGGCTTGTCGTCCTTTTTCGGGCTTGTGGTGTTTTTGCAGGCATGGGGTTCTTTTTCGGGCCTCAGGTACTTTTTTGGGCTTGTGGTCCTTTTTCGGGCTTGGGGTCCATTTTCGGGCTTGGGGCCATTTTCGGGCTTGGGGTTCTTTTTCAGAATTGTGGTCTTTTTCGGGCTAGAGGTCTTTTTCGGGCTTGGGGTCCTTGCTCGGGCTTGAAATCCTTTTTCGGGCTTGGGGTCCTTTTTCGGATTTGGGATCCTTTTTGGGCTTGTGGTCCTTTTCGACTTTGTCGTCCTTTTTCGGGCTTGATATGTTTTTCGAGCTTAGGGTTCTTTTTCGGGCATGGGGTCCTTCTCGGGCTTGGGGTCCTTTTTCGTGTTAGGGGTTTTTTCGGGCATGGGATCCTTTTCGGGCTTGGGGTCCTATTTCGGGCTTGGGATCCTTTTTGGGGCTTGGCGTCCTTTATCGGGTTTGGGGTCCTTTTTCGGGCTTAGTATCCTTTTTCGGGCGTATGGTCCTTTTTCGGGTTTGGGGTCCTTTTTCGTACCGGGTCCTTTTTCGGGCTTGGCGTCCTCTTTCGGACTTATATACTTTTTCGGGCTTGGGTCCTTTGTCGGACTTGGCGTCTTTTTCGGGCTTTGGGTCCTGAATTGAACTTGTGGTCCTTTTTCGGGCTTGGGGTGCTTTTTCATTCTTGGGGTCCTTTTGCGGGCTTGGGGTCCTTTTTGGGCTTTGGGTCCTTTTTCAGGCTTGGAGTTTTTTTCAGGTTTGGGGTCCTTTTTCAGACTTGAGGTCCTTTTTCGGGCTTATAGTCGTTTTGGGGTTTAGGGTATTTTTTCGGGTTTGGTATTCTTTATCGGGCTTGTGGTCCTTTTTTGGCCTTGGGTTCCTTTTTTGGCCTTGGGTTCCTTTTTCGGGCTTAGTATCCTTTTTTGGGCTTGTGGTCTTTTTCGGGTTTGGGGTACTTTTTCGGGCGTATGGGCCTTTTTCGGGCTTGGGGTCCTTTCTCGTACTGGGTCCTTTTTCGGGCTTGGCGTCCTCTTTCGGACTTATATCCTTTTTCGGGCTTGGGTCCTTTTTCGGACTTGGCGTCTTTTTCGGGCTTTGGGTCCTTTATTGAACTTGTGGTCCTTATTCTTGGGGTCCTTTTTCGGGCTTGGGATGTTTTTCCGGACTTGGGGTATTTTTTCGCGCTTGGTGTTCTTTTTCGGGCTTGGGGTCCTTTTCGGATTTAAGGTTCCGTTTCGGGCTTGAGGTCCTTTTAAGAATTTGGGGTTCTTTTTCGGGCTTGGATTCCTTTTTCGAACTTGGGGTCCTTTTCGGATTTGGGGTTTTGTTTCGGGTTTGGGGTTCTTTTAAGAATTTGGGGTCCTTTTTCGGGCTTGGGGTCCTTTACGGATTTGGGGTTCTGTTTCGGGCTTTGGGTCCTTTTTCGGGCTTGGGGTCCTTTTTCTGCTTCGGGGTCCTTTTTCGGGCTTGGGTCCTTTTTGGAACTTCGGGTCCTTTTTCGGGCTTGGGGTCCTATTTTGGCCTTGGGATCCTTTTTTAGTCTTGGGTTCCTTTTTTGGGCTTGGGGTCCTTTTTCGGGTTTGGGGCCCTTTTTCGGGCTTATGGTCCTTTTTTGAGCTTGTGGTCCTTTTTCGGGCCTGGGGTCCTTTTCGGGCTTGATATCCTTTTTTGCCCTAGGGGTCCTTTTTCGGGCTTGGGATGTTTTTCCGGTTTTGGGGTATTTTTTCGCGCTTGGTGTTCTATTTCGGGCTTGGGGTCCTTTTCGGATTTGGGGTTCTGTTTCGGGCTTGGGGTCCTTTTAAGAATTTGGGGTTCTTTTTCGGGCTTGGATTTCTTTTTCGGGCTTGGGGTCCTTTACGGATTTGGGGTTCTGTTTCGGGCTTTGGGTCCTTTTTCGGGCTTGGGGTCCTTTTTCTGCTTCGGGGTCCTTTTTCGGGCTTGGGTCCTTTTTGGAACTTCGGGTCCTTTTTCGGGCTTGGGGTCCTATTTTGGCCTTGGGATCCTTTTTTAGTCTTGGGTTCCTTTTTTGGGCTTGGGGTCCTTTTTCGGGTTTGGGGCCCTTTTTCGGGCTTATGGTCCTTTTTTGAGCTTGTGGTCCTTTTTCGGGCCTGGGGTCCTTTTCGGGCTTGATATCCTTTTTTGCCCTAGGGGTCCTTTTTCGGGCTTGGGATGTTTTTCCGGTTTTGGGGTATTTTTTCGCGCTTGGTGTTCTATTTCGGGCTTGGGGTCCTTTTCGGATTTGGGGTTCTGTTTCGGGCTTGGGGTCCTTTTAAGAATTTGGGGTTCTTTTTCGGGCTTGGATTTCTTTTTTGGGCTTGGGGTCCTCTTCGGATTTGGGGTTCTGTGTCGGGTTTGGGGTCCTTTTAAGTATTTGGGGTTCTTTTCGTGCTTGGGGCCCTTTACGGATTTGGGGTTCTATTTCGGGTTTAGGGTCCTTTTTCGGGCTTGGGGTCCTTTTTCTGCTTCGGGGTCCTTTTTGGGGCTTGGGTCCTTTTTTCGGGATTGGGTCCTTCTTCGGGCTTGGCGTCTTTTTTGGGCTTTGGGTCCTTTATTGAATTTGTCGTCCTTTTTCGGACTTGAGGTGGTTTTTCATTCTTGGGGTCCTGTTGCGGGCTTGTGGTCCTCTTCGGGCTTGGGTTTTTTTTCTGGCTTGAGGTCCTTTTTCGGGCTTATGGTCCTTTTTTGGGCTTGGGGTCCTTTTTCGGGCTTGTGGTCCTTTTCGGGCTTGTTGTCCTTTTTTGGGCTAGGGGTCTTTTCTCGGGCTTGGGGTGTTTTTTTCGGGATTGTGATCCGTTTCGGGCTTGGGGTCCTTTTTCGGGCTTGGGGTCTTTTTCGGGTTTGTGGATCGTCTTTCGGGCTTGGGGTCCTTTTCTGGGGTATGGGTCACTTTTCGGGTTTCGGTTCATTTTCGGGCTTGGGGTCATTTTTCGGGCTCTGGGTACTTTTTCGGGCTTGTAAGCTTGTGGTCCTTTTTCGGGCTAGGGGTCTTTTGCGGGCTTGGGGTGCTTTTTCGGGCTTGGGGTCCTTTTTTGGATTTGGGGTGCATTTTCGGGCTTGGGGTCCTTTTTAGAATTTGGGGTTCGTTTTCAGTCTTTGAATCTTTTTCGAGCTTATGGTTCTTTTTTGGGCTTGGGGCCCTTTTTCGGTTTTGCGGATTTTTTGGGCTTGGGGTCTTTCTTTAGGCTTGTCATCCATTTTCGGGCTTGGGGTGCTTTTCAGGCTTGGGATCCTTTTTCGGGCTTGTGGTCCTTTTTCGGGCTTGGGGTGCTTTTCGGGCTTGCGGTCTTTTTCGAGCTTGGGGTTCATTTTCGGGATCGGGGTCCTTCCACTGGCTTGGGGTACTTTTTCGGGCTTAGGGTCCTTTTCAGGCATGGAGTCCATTTTCAAGCTTGGGGTCCTTTTTCGAGCTTAGGGTCCTTTTTCGAGCTTTGGGTCCGTTTTCGGGCTTGGGATCCTTTTCGGGCTTGGGGTCCTTTTTCTGGCTTGTGGTCTTTTTCGAGCTTGTAGTCCTTTTTCGGGCTTGGGGTCCTTTTTCGGGTTTGTGGATCGTCTTTCTGGCTTGAGGTCCTTTTTTGGGATATGGGTCCTTTTTCGGGCTTTGGGTTCTTTTTCGGGCTTGGGGTCCTTTTTCGGGCTTGGCGTCTTTTTTCAGGCTTGTAATTTTGTGGTCCTTTTTCGGGCTAGGGGTCTTTTTCTGGCTTGGGGTCTTTTTTTGGGCTTGTGGTCCTTTTTCGGGCTTGAGGTCCTTTTTAGAATTTGTGGTTCTTTTTCGGACTTGGGATCTTTTTCGAGCTAAGGGTTATTTTTCGGGCTTGGTGTCCTTTTTCGGGCTGAGATCCTTTTTCGGGCTTGGGGTCCTTCTTTAGGCTTGTCGCCCATTTTCGGGCTTGGGGTGCTTTTTCAGGCTTGGGGTCCTTTTTCGTGCTTAGGGTCGTTTTTCGGGTTTGGGGTGCTTTTCGGGCTTGGGGTCCTTTTTCGGGCTTTGCGTCCTTTTCGGATTTGGGGTTCTGTTTTGTGCTTGGGGTCCTTTTTAGAATTTGGGGTTCTTTTTTGGGCTTGGGGTCGTTTTCGGATTTGGGTTTCTGTTTCAGTGTTAGGGTCCTTTTTCGGGCTCGGGGTCCTTTTTCGGCTTTGGGGTCCTTTCTCGGGCTTGGGGTCGTATTTCTGGCTTCAGGTGCATTTCGGGCTTGGGCTCTTTCTTTAGGCTTGTCGTCCTTTTTCGGGCTTGTGGTGTTTTAGCAGGCATGGGGTTCTTTTTCGGGCCTCAGGTACTTTTTTGGGCTTGTGGTCCTTTTTCGGGCTTAAGGTCCATTTTCGGGCTTGGGGTTCTTTTTCAGACTTGTGGTCTTTTTCGGGCTAGAGGTCTTTTTCGGGCTTGGGGTCCTTGCTCGGGCTTGAAGTCCTTTTTCGGGCTTGGGGTCCTTTATCGGATTTATGATCCTTTTTGGGCTTGGTTTGGTGTTTTTCGAGCTTAGGGTTCTTTTTCGGGCTTGGGGTCCTTCTCGGGCTTGGGGTCCTTTTTCGTGTTAGAGGTCTTTTTCGGGCATGGGATCCTTTTTCGGGCTTGGGGTCCTTTTTCGGGTTTTGGGTCCTTTTTGGGCTTAGTATCCTCTTTTGGGCTTGTGGTCTTTTTCGTGTTTGGGGTCCTTTTTCGGGCTTGGGGTCCTTTTTCGAGCTTGGTGTTTTTTTCGGGCTTGGGGTCCTTTTTCGGGCTTGAGGTCCTTTTTCGGGCATGCGGTCTTTTTCGAGCTTGGGGTTCATTTTCGGGATTGGGGTCCTTCCACTGGCTTGTGGTACTTTTTCGGGCTGTAACATACGAGTTACAATCGTTCATTTCAGACCTAGATATTTTATATATAAACATTGATCGAATTAAATATACTTTATAATTAGCCTTACTGACTAGTAAATCTATTACTTTGAATTTATTTTTGTTTTGCTATAAAATGTTGACGGTAAACGGCCATCTAACGTTCGGTAGAATCGTTTCGATTTTGTCTAGGCGCGTTTCCAATGCCAATATAAATTTGTATCGCATGTTTGTTAGATTGCCGATTACCGTCCTGGGAGTGATTATAGAGTATTTTAAACAACAGAAACCGTCGGGGCAATTCAATTGATTAATAATGTTGTTGTAGGTGCAGCATGTGACCAGGATTACTATGTAATGAAAAGACTTACCCACACACCTAGATAGGAAATACTAATAACGAAATCACTCTCAGCTAATTTAGTTAGATAGGCAAAATCATAAATACAAACTTTGCGTGTTGTACTGAGCAGTCTGTAACTTCCAGTAGCTGCACTCCCACCGCTGCGTTTTCAGAAAAACGGAGGAATAGCAGCTTCCGGAAAATCTGAAGAGCGAGAGAGAGGGGCAAAATAGCGAGAGCGAGAGGTACAAAAGGACCTTCGGACACATGGACAAGGCCTATTCTATTATATACTCTACTAGGAGTCAACACTAGTATATCGGAATCGCGGCATCTCGAATAAGATCATCCCACAAGGGTTTGATAAAAGTTACATCGGGCCAAATTAAGTCAAGTGTGTGACCGAGTTAGCGTGTGTACAACTCGGGGGAAAGAACGCGGAGTGGAGTCCTAATGGACCTTAAAGCGCGCCGTCTTGATCCGGAAACCTCTGTCTGGACTGTACGCTAGAGGATCATGACGGTAGCGAATACCTGATCCAAAAAACGTGCGACTTTCCCTTGTTAAATTACCACTCCCGAACTTCAGTGCACAGTGATACTATAAAAAAAAAACCTAGTGTTCGTTCGAATCCGTCTTGACCGTTCAACAACATACGGTCCCGCTTTTCCGACCATCCCGCCGTTCGGTGAGACAACCCTACTGGCCGTCGCCTCGATCAGTCAACATGAGCCGCCAGACGTAACTTCGGCTTGAGCCAAGTCGCCACACCACCCGCCACACCATCACCAATCCTACCACCACCATCAAACAGGCGGCCGACGTGCCGCATTAAAAAGTATGTGAACCCTCTCTCTCGCTCTTTCGCTTCCATCGAGCTCCCGATCGTCAGTCAGTCCGGAACCATCGAAGGTACCCAACCCGGCCGCAGCATGCTAGCCAACGATGCGCATATTATGATGAATTCGCGTGTGAATTATTTGTAAAATTATACCTAAAATTTTAATACAGTATTGAGGTTTTTCTTCATTTCCTAACGTTAATAAATAATAGTGTATTTCTTTAAAATAATTGTTTTCGATATACTAGAAATCATACGAAGACTTAGGTCTGCAATGCTCGGGTAAGTGTTAATTTGTCGATTCGATCCCTGAATTGCCCTGATTTAGGTGATAGGAAAAACTACGTCCAAAACCACGTAACAATTGGCGCCCAACGTAAAAGAATTAAAAATATTTACCGTGAAATATTTTTCTCATTTGTGAAGGGAGAAACGACAAATTAACACTCAATTTTTTCGCGACTTGTCTACTTTGATTTAATAAATGATCGCTGTTTGAATGATTAGCTCTCTGGTGTTGGATTCGGTTGTACAAGGGGAATCGTCAGAACACTATATTGGATTGAATTCTACTCAGGGATCATATCGATTTGATTATTTAAAGTGTTTTTTTTCGCTAGATGGTGCGTACGAAATAGGAATTCTAGTTTTAAATTGAATTTATTCTAATTATTAAGTGAATATTATACGTGAATTAGAGTTTGGAACACACGATGGATTCATACAGTAGTTTTCCAAAATCGAGAAATCGTGATGAAGTTTTTGCGTCGTGGTATTATGATATACGAGTAGATTTACTGTCAGATGAAGAATTAGCGTTTGAACTTGAGGTTCGTAAGATCGAATTAGAAGGAGATAGATATCAGTAGCGTAGGTGTTTACGTGCTATACTTAGAAATGAACGAAACGAACAAACGATACCAATAAAAACCTTAAGCTCAGACCCCGTGGCACAAGTGCAAGTATGTAAAATCAAGCTAGAGGAAATTGAATTCGTCCTTAAAGAGAAGAAACCTGATAATTTGACTGCCTGTAAAGATCGTTTGCTACACCTCGGGGGAAGGGCTAAACTATTGCTTCATTATGCCCCAGAGAATTCAAAGGATGATCTGGAAACGATATTCGCAATCGTTATGGATCATCTATATTATAATTTTTACAAGAACGTGGCGTTTCAAACTGAAGAAGAGGAAAATTCTAAACAGCCGGGGCCCGCTAGGAGTTCGCAAACCGATTCGGTTGTTGACGAGCAGTCGGTTTCCGTGCAAACATTGGAGGAAATTCTCCAGAACGAGTCAGACGATGCAACAATACTCCAAGTAAATCGAGCCGTCTTACTTCGTGAGTTAAAACGGCGCAAACGGGTTGAAGAGTCAGAAAAATATTTCAGAAAAGAGGTGGCCAACCTTCAATATCGGCTACAGGTGTCCATGCAAGGTATTGAAACATGGGACCAACATGTTCAGACAGATGCTTTAGACCACGTCACATCTACATCTGAGAAGACACCGCATGTCCTCAGAACCAATATTCCGAATTCGAGTAACAGAGCGAGTTTCGAGACTGGGGCCACGAAAGAAATCGGACATTTGAAACCCGATGGCAAAGTAAGTTTCGATACCCCTTTGTCATACGGTTTAGGAATAACAAATCCTCCAAACCCCTACTTGCCTACTTCAAAATTTTCCGGTCCATCAATAGCTACGCTACCTTCTTCAATGTTCAACAATCCCATCCCTGCTGTATCGGTTCAGCCGTCTCTGTTTAATTCGCAATTTTATCCATAAATAGGGCAAACGCAACATTGGGGAAATTATTACACCCCCTGGGGACACACTAGCATATCATCAGCCACTTACTTACCCCCGCCTTCTTCTCATATGTTCCCTCCAAATGTTTCATATTACGATCCCCTCCGAGTTCCACCAGCACCATTTAGAGCGGCCAATGCTCAGACATCAGTACCCCAACATCACACACTGCCAGTCTCCAGGTGGACTATTGATAAATATACGGGGGAGGATCAGGGTCTGAATCTTAACGAGCTCCTTTTTAAAGTTAAAAGCCTAGCCCTTTCCGAGCGAGTGGCAGATGCTGAGCTCTTCGACTCGGCGTTACATTTATTTAGTGGGCCGGCATTGAACTGGTATCATTCGATGAGGTCAACCGGAAGACTATTTAATTGGGATCATCTAGTAGTTGAGTTACGGAATGCCTTCGTGCATCCCGACCTGGATAATATGGTTAAGGTGAAAGTGTACTTACGTAAACAACAGCGCAATGAATCTTTTCAATCCTATTATTATGATTTGGAGAAATTATTTCGGTCAATGACTGTTCAAATTCCCGAGGAGGAGAAAATGAAGATTGTTCATCAGAACATGCGCTTCGATTATCGCCGTCAATTAACATTTATTCCCATTTACGATCTGCCCTCGTTGATAGCAGCGGGAAGAAGGGTAGACACAAATAATTTTTCACTGTACAACAAGATGTTTGGCAGTGAGAAAACAATCAATTTGATTTCAGGATATGAAAAGAAACCTGAAAAGCAATCCAATATTCGATCTGATAGGTCACAACCGATTAATAACAATCAGAATCGACAAAACCCACAACGCCCCCCTCAATTTCAAGGAGGGCAAACCAACCGAAATGCTCCCCCTGAACCATTGGCGGCGGGTTCTTCTGGGAATAACTCGGAGGGGACGCTCCAGTAATTCAAATAACCCGTCCAATCGGAGACCAATCGCTACACCATCGGCACTCGATCGTCTGGTGGAAACTCACCGACCTCCAAATATTAATAGTTGTTATAACTGTGGTAAGTCCTTTCATCACCATGAAGAATGTCGAGATCAAAAAACGGTTTTCTGCCTTATTTGTGGTTTCAAGGGATTCGAAACAATAAATTGCCCTTATTGCAAAAAAAAAACGGGGTTCAGGCGGATGCAATTCGCGCTCCGTCGAACGGGCCACAGCGCAATTAAACCCCGATTTAAACCCCTTGTTTGAGCCTACTACGGAGACAATGTATGCTCCTCCCATCGAGATTAATCAGATAACATTATCCGATGACGACGACAATCGTCCCTATGCCCACCTTCGACTTTACGGACTTTCTGTCAAAGCTTTGCTAGACAGTGGAAGTCAATCCACCATGATTAGCCCACACCTATATGCTAAAACACAAACAACTAAAATTCGGCCCCTCGATCGCCCAATTATATTAAAAACCGCAAGCGGGGAAATCCTCGAAATATCAGGGCAAATCTTAATTCCTTTTACGTTTAACGGTGAGACAAAAATCATCCTACCCTGGTAGTACCAAAGTTAGGAGTGGAGTGCTTGTGTGGCATGGACTTCTGGCACACGTAGTACAATATACGTGCTGTGTAGAAGAATTAAAACCTGCCCCATCCGAGCAAGCCTCCACACTGACAAGCACCGAGGCCGCTAGAATTGAGCAAATAAAGAAAACTTTCCAAACACCAGAGGTGGGACAGCTTTCAGCAACCCCTCTGATGAGTCACTCTATCGTCCTGAAAGAGGAATGGCAAAATAAACCCGCTGTTCGTCAGTTCCCTTACGTGATGTCACCCCGCGTTCAAGGACTTGTGGGGCAGGAGCTCGAAAGAATGCTTTCATTAGGCATCATCGAACGAACTAATTCCGACTGGGCTTCAAATGTCGTACCCATCATCAAACCAAACGGGAAGGTCCGATTATGCCTCGATGCCCGAAGAATAAACGAAAGAACGGTTCGGGATTCCTACCCGTTGCCCCACCCGGGACGAATCTTAAGCCAACTACCGAAGGCTAAATATCTTTCGACAATCGATTTGTCGGAGGCCTTCCTTCAAATACCGCTGAACCGGGATTCGCGAAAATATACAGCTTTTTGTGTTCAAAGTAAGGGATTGTTCCAGTTCACCCGACTTCCTTTCGGATTGATTAATAGCCCAGCCACTCTTTCAAGGCTGATGGATCGCGTTTTGGGCTATGGTGAACTGGAACCCTACGTATTTGTGTACCTCGACGACGTGGTCGTAGTTAGCGAGACGTTTGAACAGCATATGCGACTGCTTTCCGAAGTCTCCCGGCGCCTCCGACAGGCTAATTTAGCTATTAATCTGGAGAAATCCCGATTTGGTGTAACCGAACTTCCATTTTTGGGATATCTCCTTTCAACTGATGGGCTGAGGCCAAACCCCGAAAAGGTTCAGTCCATCGTGAATTATGAAAGACCTTCGACCATCACAAAACTGCGTCGATTTTTGGGAATGGCGAATTATTATCGCAGGTTTATTCCCGATTTTAGTGGAATCGTATCCCCTTTGACCGAGCTGCTTAAAACTAAGAGCAAAGCCATCAAATGGTCACCCGAAGCAGAAATTGCTTTCGGATCGATAAAAGAACGGCTAATAACCACCCCTGTTCTATGCAGCCCAGATTTCGATATTGAGTTTGTGGTGCAAACTGATGTATCCGATGTGGCTGTGGCAGGCATTCTAACCCAGATTCAGGATAATCAAGAAAGGGTTATATCTTATTTTTCAAAGAAACTCACCACTCCTCAGCGTAATTATCACCCCGCGGAAAAGGAGGCATTAGCTGCCTTGTTGTCAATCCAAGCATTCCGCGGATATATTGAATGTAGTCCTTTTACACTTGTTACCGATTCCTCCGCCCTTACCCACATTCTTACTACCTCTTGGAAAGTGGGTTCACGGTGTAGTCGTTGGAGTCTTAATTTACAGCAATACGACATGAAAATTGTGCATCGCAAAGGCAAAGAAAACGTCGTGGCCGATGCTTTGTCGCGAAGTGTTGCTGTAATGACTCCCCACCCGGACTCTTCCTGGTACACTTCCATGAAGCAACGAGTATTAGAGCATCCTGATGATTTCGTCGACTTCCGTGTCACAAACAATCAATTGTTTAAGTTTGTGTCTTCCTCGGAAGGACTGTACGACACCCGCTACGAGTGGAAAATTGTACCTCCCCCGGATGGTCGTCTAAAAATTATTCAGTCAAACCATGAGGTGGCAATGCATCTCGGACACGAGAAAACCATCGCTCGGATTCGACAACGCTATTATTGGCCAGGAATGGCGAAGCAAGTTCGAAAACATATACAGAAATGCGGACTATGCAAAGAAGTAAAATGCGCGTCCGTTCCTGTAATTCCGATAATGGGGGAAATGAGGGTGGCAGACCACCCGTGGCAGATAATCGCTGCCGATTTTGTTGGACCTCTTCCCCGTAGCCGGAAAGGAAACCAACACATTTTAGTAGTGAGCGACCTTTTTAGTAAGTGGACACTTTTACATCCGATAAAGCGAATCGAAAGTTCAAATTTGTGTACAATTTTACGAGAGCTCTGGTTTTTCAAAAATTCTACCCCCGAAATCATCATTACGGATAACGGGTCTAGCTTCCTTTCCAGAGACTTTAAGAACCTTTTGGAACGGTTTGGGATAGTTCATTGGTTGAGTTCGCGGTATCATTCTCAGGCAAATCCTGTCGAACGCACCAATCGAACCGTAAATGCCGCTATCAGGACCTACACTAGGGAAGATCAGCGTCTATGGGACACCAAGCTGTCAGAAGTAGAATATCTGTTGAACACTAGTATTCACAGCTCGTCTCGTCATACGCCGTTCTATGTTACACACGGACATGAGATGTTCCTACAAGGAGCTGATCATAAGTTGAAAACACAGGATGGCACTGATACTAGCGAGGAAAAAGATCAAACTCGAAGCAAATTCTTTGGCAAACTTTATGAGCAAGTTAAACAAAATTTGGCGAAAGCGAACAATACATGCCGCAAACAGTATAATCTTCGGCATCGTAAATTTTCGAAAGCATTCCACCCTGGTCAAATGGTGTACCGCCGGAACATGCGTCTGTCCAGCGCCGCAGACAATTATTGCGCAAAATATGGGCCGCAGTATTTACCATGCAAAGTAAAGGCCAAAATTGGATCGTCATCTTATGACTTAGAAACACTAGAAGGTAAACCGTTGGGTATTTGGCCAGCGGCCCACCTGAAACCGGGATAACCCTCCTAGTTGCACACTTCATCAAGTTATCGCTCCTCTGGTAGGCATTATTTGTCGAAAAGCCCGCGTATCAATAATCCCACTTCGATGCCTTTGAACTTGTCGAGGTCACAGGTTGATATTAATTAAATTAAAATCTAAAATGAATAAAAACAGTGTAGATATTTGTAATCACTAATATAAAAAATTGTTTAAGGAAAAACTTTTCTGAACCGGTTGGTATCCTTTGTTCACGAACAACGTCAGTAGTGATAGATTTGTAGCGAAAATATTAGTCATAGGATCTCATCGAGCCTAAATGACTGCCAAATCCTAACTAAATCGCTTGCTGATTTCGTAATCGTGATAACGTTACCAAACACAGTAATAGCTATCTCAT